>NC_072383.2:45863333-46165000 GCF_028885625.2 Pongo pygmaeus
GCCCGGCCCTTCCAGCATGTTTTGTCCCACCAAACAAAACATTACAAGGGTGTGATAAATGTGAGGTATTCTTATTACGTACGTCAGACATTAAGTGAGGCTACTTATACAGTATTTTTTTCTGCAGGTAGACATCACTACTTTTATTTTACTGAGGTGACTAGAGTCACCCCAAAACTGAACCTAAAAATGTGTGCTTCCTTTTGTCTTGAAATATCTGAATGTGAGAGGCTTGCTGGAGTTACCTGACCCCATGGGAAAATAGGGGCAATGAGGTAATGAGCTTTGGATGAAATTATGGGAGCACTCCACCAAATCCCCAAGGTCCTAGTAGATCCAGAAAGAGGAATTCAGTGGTGCCAGTGGCTTTGAGGCAGAACAGGGGAGCCCTAAAATTGCAGTTTAGCCCAGGAGGGTTTTTGGTTTCACCTGGGGAAGAATTCAAGGATGAGCTGGTGGTGTTAGACAACAATATTTTATTAAATGGTACTACTTCTAGCAGAGCAGGGCTAACTCATAGGCCATGTGCCCAGAATCAGCAATGCATGGGCTCTTAGCAACTATACTTTTACTCACTTATACTCACTTTCAATTACATGCAAATTAAGGGGTGGTTTAATGCAAATTGAGGAGTAGATTATTTAGAACTCTCTACCAAAGAGGTGGTAACTTCCAGGTCATTGCCATGGAAAGGGGTGGTAACTTCCAGTCACTGCCATGACATTTGTAAACTGTCAAGGTACTGGTGGGAGTGTCTTATGTTAACGAGCAATGAGAGCAGCTAGGGATTGCTTTCAGTCACCATCTGCTGGTTTTTGGCTAGTTTCTTCACTTTATCCCGTCTGGACTACATCCTGTTTTGATCAGCAGAATTGTGACCAGAAAACAAGTTCTGCCAGTCTCCTAGCTCACCTTCATGTAAAGATGAGATGAAGAAAAGGACAGGCAGCCACATAGAGAGGAAACATCCTGTCTAGAGAGGGAGTTAGGTCATGAAGGCAGATGCCAAATAGAGGCTTCGATGCATATCTCTGGGTTGGGGTGACTTTAGCAAAGGAGAATACCAGTTTAAAGCCAAGTATCACCCCAGAAAAATCTATATAGCATCTATATGGAAATCACCACATCTGTGGAGGCCACCAGTAGGAAACAAAACCAAATTGAGTCCAAAAATAACTAGGAATACTTTTCTATCTTTAGCAGGTACATTACTGCATAATGAACTCCTGCTTCCCTTCAATTCCCCTTCTAGTGCCTGATGCCAGACGTGTTCGGGTGTTGAAAATGAAGGGAAAAGCAACATCTCAGAGACAGACCACTCTCCATCCAAAGGGCCCACTAGAAGGTGCTAGAGTGGGAGAAAGAGTGAATGAACAGATCATGCCTTCCCTCTTCTCTAAGCTATTACAAGCCTGATAAGCACTGGAGGATAGGAGAGGAACCAGCTGTTTTTATTTTTCATTTTTATTTTTTAAAGATAGGGTCTTGCTCTGTGGCCCAAGCTAGAGTGCAGTGGTATGATCATGACTCACTCCTTGAGCTCCTGGGCTCAACTGATCCTCCTCCATCAGCTTCCTGAGTAGCTGGGACTACAGGCATGGACCACCACTCTTGGCTAATCTTTTAATTTTTTGTAGAGATTGGGTCTCACTATGTTGCCCAGACTGGTCTCAAACTCCTAGCCTCAAATGATCCTCCCACCAAGTGCTGGGATTACAGGCATGATCACTGCATTCAGCCTCAGGAGCCAGCTTTGAATTGACTGTAAGATAGGAATAGACTGTAAGTTTCTGAAAGTAACCAGCCAGTTATGGAATATTCATCAAAAGATCTGTTATCCAATAGAAGGGATTATTTGGCATATCACAGTTGGTGGCAGTAACTAGAGAAACATAAAACCATTTCACGATTCATACTTGTGCCTCACTGTATGAAATTGTTCAATAAACTAGTTACATATACATATGATATAATAAACTCCATAGATATTTTTAATGTAACATTCTATATTAATACTTTATTAATCTAATATTAATTATATATTAGTTATATAATATATGTATCTATATTAACTAATAATACTATATTAATCTAATAGAGATATTAGATTCTAGTTGTGGCCAGGCATGGTGACTCACGTCTGTAATCCCAGTACTTTAGGAGGCCAAGGCAGATGGATCACTTGAGGCCAGGAGTTCAAGACCAGCCTGGCCAACACAGCAAAACTCCGTCTCTACTAAAAATACAAAAAAATTAGCCAGCCATGGTGGCACATGCCTGTAAACTACTCAGGAGGCTGAGGCAGGAGAATTGCTTGAACCCGGGAGGCAGAGGTTGCGGTGAGCTGAGACTGTGCCACTGCACTCCAGCCTGGGTGACAGAGAGAGACTCCGTCTCAAAAAAAAGAAAAATTCTAGTTGTATGTTTAATGAACTTTTTATTTAAGAATACTTTTAAATTACGGAAAAGTAGCAAAGATAATACAGAGTTCCCATATACCACACAGCAAACTCCTCTATTATTAATATTATTAGTATGGTACATTTCTCACAATTAATGAACAGTTAATGTATTGATACATTGTATCATATATTGGTACACTGCTATTAACTGAAGTCCATACTTTATTCACATTTCCTTCGTTTTTACTGAATGTCCTTTTTCTGTTCTAGGAGCCCATCCAAGGTAAGTCACATTTAGTTGTCATGTCTCCTTAGACTCCTCTCGGCTGTGGCATTTTCTTAGGCCTTGAGAGTTTTGAGGATTACTAGCCAGGTATTTTGTATAATGTTCCTCAGCTGTGTTTTTAAAGAAGTTTTTCTCAAGGGTTGTGGGTTTTTGGGAGGAAGACCACAGAGGTAAAGTGTCATTTTCATCACATCATATCAAAGTTTCGTTATATCCAGATGAATTATCACTTTTGTTAACCTTGATCACCTGGATGAAGCAGTGTTTGTGAGGTTTCTCCTGTAAAGTTACTTTTTTGACCCTCCCCTCATGCTGTTTACTTTGGAAGCAAATCACTAGGTATAGCCGACACATAAAGGAGTCAGGACTTATGCTTCACTTCCTTGACAGGGGAGTGGCTACATAAATTATTTTAAATTCTTCTGCATGAGAGATTTGTCTATTCATCCCCATTTATGTATTTTTTCAATCATTTACATCAGTAGGAACTCACGGATATTTTATATTTGGGGTTGTAATTCAGTACTGCACTATTTTCTTGCTCAAATTGTTCCAGCTTTGGCAACTGGGAGCTCTTTGAGTTGGCCCCTGTGTCCTCTTGACATGTGCTTAGCTTTTCATGATTGTGTGTGTTTAGCATTCCCTGCATCTTTCCCAAGTTATGTGTGGTCACTTTCTATTTTTTCCCATATATGCAGTTGTCTTTTTAAAAGTCCTAGTCTTTAATGTTTTGCTTCAAAAATAAGAGACAGAGAAAAATGAAGGGAGAAAAAGAAGACTTGCCATTTAAATACCCTGGAAGTCACTCAGCTGAGGGAAGATGAGGGAACTAAAACAATAATGGCTGCCTGCCTCTTTGTCTGCACCTGTGTGTTCAGAAGCAGCAATCAGTAACCACAGCACTGATCCCTAATATTTTATTTATTTAGTTAATTACTTTTTAGCTCAGACCTTGAACCATAATCCCTGATATTTACAGAAAAAGGTCCCTTTTGGACTCTGCAAGTTGTGTGTGAGCTGTTCCAGGAACATATGCACAGCTACTTGCCACATGGCTGACAATGGGGAATAGGTAGCTGCTACTGTGCAAAGTGCTGAAATTGGTTTAAGTTAATCACACTTTATTGTCCAAGCTTTCCCCTATGGAAGCTACAATCCTTCAAGAGACTCCAGAGTTCCAAAATAGTTACATCAGACTGATTCTGCCAGTGCAATTTTTGTCTAGGTAGGGAGACAGATTGTTGGTGCTACCTATTCTGCTATCTTCCTAGAATCTTCTCTGGACATTTGTTTTTGTAGAATTGCCATTCTACATATTGTTAGTGAATTCACTGAGGGGCGTTGAGAGATGTCAAAATTCTTGGGAACCTGAAAATTGTGGTTTGAACACTAACATCTAATTCTGCTCCCTTTTAAACCCCAGGAACACTAGAGCAAAGGTATTTTTTTAAGACATAGATCTGCAGAGTATACAAACATAAAACATCAACAATGAGCCTTTCTAAGATGGCAGAATAGAGGCACCTGGCACATTCTTCCACAAAGAAGGGCCAAAAGAGCAAGTAGATAATCACATGTTGAATAGCATGCCTAAGAAAGAACACTAGGATTCAGCAGGGAAGTTATAGGAAACTTCTAAGGCCAAGAAGAAGAGGGGAGTGAAGATGCAGCCAGCCCAGCTGGGATCAGCTTAGAGACAGAAGGAACTCTGCATTGTGAAGAAAACTTAAGCTAGAGAACCCCAGTGGTCCACATTTCCACCACACACACCTGCAATTTTAGTCACAGGAGAGCCCCCTTGGCCATCAGAGGCTCTAAGCCTAGTATAAGAAACTGCCTGGAGCCCACATGACTGAATTTTTCCAGAGAGGGAATTCATATTGGGGACTACTCACCCCCCTGAGACCCAAGCAGCTGAAGCACAGCACCATTTTGAGAGTCCAACGTCCACAAGCCTATATCCTGACCTGGGATCCAACAGCTCCTGTGTCTCTGCATCCCTGGAGCCCCACTGGCATCCCCCCCATGTCCATCAAGAGGGCTGTAGTGTCATGACACCATCTGGATCCAGTGGTGTGGCTGGATCCCTAGCACTCTAATCCATGCAGTGTCCTACAACCCAGGGAAAAGGCAGTACAGTGCACAAGTTAAGCTGCCTCAAGACAAAGGGAGTCAAAGCACATTCTCCCCAGAGTTTGGGAGCTGCTTACCTGGGCCACCACCACTGACAGCAACCCTGCACCATTGAGGGCAAGGCCATTGTACAACTGCTTGAGCCTTCTGAAGGCTTAGGATAGGCCTGCCCCACATATTGCCACTACTGATGACTGCATGTGGCATGCAGGGGACTGGGGATTGACGTGCCCTGCCCACTGCCCCCAGTGCCTACACATGCCATTTAGGGCCCTGAGGACAGGTCTGTCTTATCCATTGCTCTGCTGTTGGCACCCCTGTAAAATGTTCAGGAGCCTGAGGAAAAGCCTGCCCTGCCTGCCACAGCTGGTGCCTATGACTATGTGTGCCATTCAAGGACCCGAGGATTAGTCCATCCTGTCAGCTGCTGCTGGAACCTGACCCATGCAGACTGTCTAGGGGCCTGAAGACAGGTCCACCCTGCCCACTACTACTGGTGCCCACACCTGCGCACACTCTCAGGACTTGACAACTGGTCCACCCCACCCACTTCTGGGAGTGATGTTGACACTTATACAAGGGCCTGAGAAAAGGTATGTCCTGACAACTACTGCAATAACTGCCACCTGTGCACATCCTGGGGGCCTGGAGACCTGCTTGCCAAGCCTGCTGCCACCACCTTTGGCACCCATAAATGCCACCCAAGGGTCCAAGGGTCAGTCTGCTGATGCGATGCTACTGTTGGGGTTGTGCACATAGCCCAGGAGTCCAAGGACTCACCCACCTGGCTCACTGTTGCTACTGCCAGTGCCTGTGTACGCCACCTGAGGACCCAAGGATGACATGCCTATCCAGTTGCCACTTCAGCAAAGCCTCACCACAGCCTCCAATAACAAATGCAGCCCTACACCACTAAGGAACTCATAGACACCACTGACACTGATTACAGTTAAAGAAATCATACAGACACTATACTAACTGCAGCCATGCAGAATCAAACCCAAACCACCCTACCCAACCAACACTATAGGTACACATATAGGAAAAAATATTTCCCTGAGAACTCCTATCTATAAGATTGGAAGAAGCAACTGTTACACCAATTGCATAAATATCAAAGTAGGGACAAAAGAAACATGAAAAAGTAAGGGAAGATGGCATTCCCAAATGAACATAATAATTCTCCAGTAACAGATCCCTCAAAAAAGAAAATCTATGAAATGCCTGAAAAGGAATTCAAAATAATAACCTTAAGAAAACACAGTGAGTCACAAGAAAACACAATTAAACAAACAAAAAATCAGAAAAACAATACATGATATACATGAGAAATTCAACAAAAAGACAGATATAAGAAATAACCAAATAGAAATCCTGGAATTGAAGAATTCAATGAATGAAAGAGAAAATACAATCAAGAGCTTCAACAACAGATCAAGCTGAAGAAGAAATTTCTGCACTTGAAGGCACCTTCTGAAATAACACAGTCACATAAAAAATAATAAAAGGAATGAAGAAAATGTATGTGACATATAGAACATCATAAAATAAATGGTGAGCTCCAGAAGGAGAAGAAATGGACAAGGGCATAGAAAACCTATTTGAGGAAATAATGGCTGAAAAATTCCCAAGTCTTGGGAGAGATATAGACATCCAGATACAGGAAACTCAAAGATCCCCAAATACATTCAACCCAAAAAGGTTTTCTTTGAGGCACATTATAGTTAAACCATCAAAAGTCAAATTCTAAGATTCTAACAACAGCAAGAGAAAAGCATCAAGTCACATATAAGGGAATCATCATCAGACCTACAGTGGATATCTCAGCAGAAATCTTAGAGGACAAGAGAGAATGGGATGATATATTCAAAGAGTTGCTGGGGAAAAAACCTGTCAGGCAAGAATACTATCACCAACAATGCTACTCTTGGCTGACAGAAATAAAGTCTTTCTCAGACAAGCAAAAAATGAGGCAATTCATCAACACTGACCAATTCTACAAGAAATGCTTAAAGGAGTTCTACATCTAGAAGCAAAAGGACAATATATGTCATCATGAAAACACAAATGTATGAAACTCACTGGCAGAGCAAATGTACAAATGATCAGGAGAAAGGAATCAAATATCATCACTACAAAAAACCAACAAATTGTAAAGGCAAATATTAAAGAGTAATAAAGGAATAAAAGCTATACAAAACAAATAGAAAACAATTAATAAAATGACAGCAGTTAAGTCCTCACCCATCAATAACAATCTTGAATGTAAATAGTTTAAATTCCCCCAATTAAAAGATATAGTCAGGCTGAATGAATAAGAAAACAAGACCCGACTATATGCTGTCTACAACAAACTCACTTCGCTTTTAAAGACACATAGACCAAAAGTGAAGAAATGAAAAAAAATTCCACACCATTGGAAAACAAAAATATGGAGGAGTAGCTATTCTTATATCACACAAAATAGCCTTTAAGGCAAAAAACATAAAAAGAGACAAAGAATGTCATTATATAATGATAAAGGGATCAATTCAGCAAGACGATTTGATAATTTTAAGTAATATGCATCCAACACCAGAGCACCAATATATATAAAACAAATATTATTAAAGCTAATGGGAAAGATAGACACTAATACAATAATACTTGGGAACTTCGACATTCCACTTTCAACACTGGGCAGATCATCTAGAAAGAAAATCAACAAAGAAACATCTGGCTTAATCTGCACTATAAACCAAATAGACCTAACAGATATTTACAGACTATTTCATACAACAACTGCAGAATACCCACGCTTCTCATCAGCACATGGAACATTCTCTGTGATAGACCAAGTGTTAGGCCACAAAAATAAGTCTCAACAAATTTTTAAAAATTAAAATCATAGCAAGTAACTTTTCAGATCACAATTAAATAAAACTAGAAATCAATATCAACAGGAGCTTTGGAAACTCTACAAATTCATGGAAATTAAAAACATGATCTTGGATGAGCATTGGCTTGAAAAATGAAATTAAGGGGATGATAAAAGAATTCTTAAACTATGTGAAAATCAAAACACAACACGCCAGAGCTTATGGGATACAGCAAAAACAGTATAATGGGAAAGTTTTTGGCATAGACCCCTACATCAAAAAAGTAGAAAGATTTCAAATAAACAATCTAATGATACACCTCAGGAATTAGAAAAGCAAGAACAAACCAATCTCAAAATCAGTAGAAAGAAAAAAATAACACACAGAAATAAACAAAATAGAGACTAAAAAAAATACAAAGGATCAACAAAATAAGTTGGTTTTCTGAAAAGATAAACAATAACAAAAAACTGCTAGCTAAAATAACAAAGAGGAAAAGAAGACCTAAAGAAATAAAATCAGACACAAAAAAGGAGACATAACAATTCATACCACAGAAATACAAGGGGATCATTAGAGGCTATTCTGTGTAACTATACACTAAGAAACGGGAAAACTTAGAGGAAACAAATTCCTGGACACATATAATTTACCAAGACTGAACCAGGAAGAAATAGAGAACCTGAACAGGACAATAATGAGTAGTGAGATTGAGTCAGTAATAAAAAGTCTTCCAACAAAGAAAGGCTTAGGACAAGATGGCCTTACTACTGAATTCCACCAAACTTTTTAATAAGAGCTAACACCAATTCTTCTCAAACTATTCCAAAAGAATTGAAGAGAGGGGAAATCTTCTTGACTCATCCTATGAGGCCAGCATTACCCTGATACCAAAACCAAAGTCATAACAACAACAACAACAAAACTACAGGCCAATATCCCTAATGATAATAGATGCAAAAGTTCTCAATCAAATACTAGCAAAGCAAATCCAACACATCAAAAAGATAGTACACCATGATCAAGTGGAATTTTCCCAGAAACACAAACATGGTTCAACATACACAAATCAATAAATGTGATACATCACATCAACAGAATGAAAGACAAAAACCATATGATATCTGAATGGAAACAGGAAAAGCATTTGATAAAATTTAACATTGCTTCAGATAAAAATTCTTAAAAATTAGGCATAGAAGGAACATACCTGAACAAAATAAAGATCATAAATGACAAACCTACAGCTGACATCATATTGATGGGGAAAAGCTGAAAATCTTTCCTCTAAGAACTGGAATAAGACAAGGATGCCCACTCTCATCACTCTTATTCAACATGGTACTGAAAGTCCTAGCCAGAGCAATCAGGCAAGAGAAAGAAATAAAAAGCATCAAAAATGGAAAAGAGGAAGTAAAATTGCTTGCCTTTTAGACTGTTGTATATAGAAATGTATTAGTCCATTCTTACATTGCTATAAAGAACTACCTGAGACTAGGTAACTTATAAAGAAAAGACGATTAACTGGCTCACGATTCTTCAAGGTGTACAGGAAACATGACTGGGGAGGCCACAGGAAACTTACAATCGTGTCAGAAGGCAAAGAGGAGGGAGGCACATCTTATGGCCTCCCTCTTCCCAGGAGGAAGAGGGCAAAGGGGAAGGTGCCACACACTTTTAAACAAACAGGTCTCCTGAGAACGAACTCACTGTCATAAGACTAGCAAGGAGGAAATCTGCCCTCATGATCCAATCATCTACCACCAAGCCCCAGCTCCAATACTGGGGATTAAAATTCGACATGAGATTTTGGCAGGAACACAAATTCAAACTATATCAAGAAAGATACAAAGATTTCACCAAAAAGCTCTTCACCAAATTCAATTAAGTTGTAGGATACAAAATCAGGATATAAAAACAGTAGTACTTCTATACACCAATAATAAACTGCTGAAAAAGAAATCAAGAAAGCAATCTTATTTACAATAGCTACCAAAATAAAAAAATCCTTCTAGGAATAGATTTAATCAAGGAGGTGAAAGACCTCTGTAACTAAAATTATAAAACACTGATGAAAGAAATTGATGAAGACACTAAAAAATCAAAAGACATTGCATGTTCATGGATTAGAAGAATTAATGTTGTTAAAAATGTGTTATCCAAAACAATCTACAGACTCAATGTAATCCCTATTAAAATACCAATGACATTTTTTACAGAAGATTAAAAAATAATCCTAAAATCGGTGTGGATTCACAAAAGACCCTGAATATCTAAAGCAATCCTGAGCAAATGGGACAAAGCTGAAGGTATCACACTGCCTGACTCCAAAATATACTACAAAGCTATAGTAGCCAAAACAGCATGGTGTCAGTATGAAAACAGACACATACACAGAGGGAAATGAATAGGGAACTCAGAAATAAATCTATGTATTTATAGCCACCTGATTTTTGACAAAGAGGCCAAGAAAATACTTTGGGGAAATGACACCCTTTTTAATAAATGATACTGGGGGGATTAGCCATATGCAGAAGAATGAAACTAGACTCCTGTCTCTCACCATATTAAAAAAAAAAATGAAAATGGATTAAAGGCTTTATAAGACCTAGAACTATTATATAAAACTACTGCAAGAAAACTTATGAGAAATGCTTCAGGACACTGGTCTAGGTGAAGATTTTATGCCTAAGAATTCAAAAGCGCTGGCAACAAAAACAAAAATAGATAAATGGGACTACATTAAACTGAAGATCCTTCTGCACAGCAAAGGAAATACTCAGCAGAGTGAAGAGACAACCTGTAGAATGGGAGAAAATATTTGTAAACTACTCATTTGATAAGGAATGAACATCCAGAATATACAAGGAATTCAAATATCTCAACAGCAAAAAAAAAAAAAAAAAAAAAAAGAGACAGAGAAGGAAAAGGAAAGAAAAAATAAAAAAAAACTCCCTTAAAAAGCAGGCAATGGAACTCAGTAGATAGTTCTCAAAAGAAGACACACAAGTGGACAAAAAAACATAAAAAAATGCTTGACAACACTAATTGCCAGAGAAATGCAAATCAAAATCAAAATATCATGTCACCGCAGTTAGAATGTCTATTATCAAAAAGACAAAAATAACAAATGCTGATGAAGATGTGGGGAAAAGAGAATTATTATACAGTGGTGATGGGAATATAAATTAGCATAGCCATTATGAAAAACAGTATGGAGGTTTCTCAAAAAACCAAAAGTAGAACTACCATATGATCCAGCAATTTCACTGCTGGGTATTTATCCAAAGGAAGGGAAATCAATATAGCAAAGGATTCCCACATCTCCATGATTACTACAGCACCATTCACAGTAGCCAAGATATGGAATCAAATGTCCATGAGTAGATGACAAAGAAAATGTGGTATGCATACACAATGCAATATCATTCAGCCATAAGAAATAATGAAATCCTGTCATTTGCAGCAACATAGATGAGCCTGGAGAACATGTTAAGCAAAACAGGCCCAGGTAGGTAAATACTGCATGTTCTCTTTCATATGTGTGAGCTAAAAAAAATTTTTAGCATATGGAAGTAGAGGGTATAATTCGGATATTGGGGCTGGGAATGCAAAAGGGGAGGAGGAGAGGTTGGTTAACAAATTCAAAATTGGCAGGGCACAGTGGCTCACACCTGCAATCCCAGCACTTTGGGAGGCCAAGGCGGGCAGGTCACAAGGTCAGGAGTTCGAGACCAGCCTGGCCAATATGGTGAAACCCCGTCTCTACTAAAAATACAAAAACTCGCCAGATGTGGTGGTATGCGCCTATAGTCCCAGCTACTTCGGAGGTTGAGATAGGAGAATTGCTTGAACCTGGGAGTTGGAGGTTGCAGTGAGCCGAGATCGCGCCACTGCACTCCAGCCTGGGTGACAGAGCGAGACTCCATCTCAAAAACAAACAAACAAACAAAACCAAATTCAAAATTACAGATACATAGGAGGAATTAGTTCTGGTGTTATGCATCACTGTAGGGTAAATATGGTTAACTATAATTTACTGTATATTTTCAAAAATCTAGAAGAGAGAATTTCGAATGTCCATAATACAAAGAAATGATAAATATTTGAGGTGATATACTAATTACCCTGAGTTGATTTTTACACATTGTATACATGTATTGATACATCATTCTACACCCCATAAATATGTATAATTATTACATGCCAACTGAAAATAAAAAGACAGCATTTCTGAGTAGAAGGGGAAACAATCCTGAGCAATGAAATTTTGCAAACAGATAAACAGATAGATGTGTAATATTTGATTTTGCAAAGCTAAGAAAGAAAAATTCCAGTACAGCAGCTAGGTAGGGGAATGGGACCAAGAACCAACTGTGATATACATTGTAAAATCCTCTGGAAATTAGGAATGAAGGGTGGGGGGTGAAAGTTAACAAAGAAGAATTGGTTGAAAAAATTTTTTAAAACATTTAAATTCCTTTATCCCTTCCCCCATTGCACATAGCTGTGAGAACAATCTGTTATCCACCCTAACAGAAAATTGAAAATTTATTCTTTGGAGAAACAGAGTAATTTTGTTGCAGATACACCAGGTCTACTTGAAGATATTAATATTGTGTGCAAAATAGAGAGACGAAAGAAATATATGCCTTTTGAGTGCTAAGATTTCCAGATCTCTTCTCCCATTTGAATTGCAGAATGTTGGTAACCAGGTATTTACCCTCCAAGTAAAGGACTGAAGAGTCTTAACTGATGAATCAGAGCAGCTCAAGAGGAAAGACCTAAATATATTTATATTAGGGCTTCTCAATAAAAGAATCTACCTGATTAACCAGTAAAACAGCTCAAAGTTGATAAGTTTCACCAAGCACTCAGAATTCCAATTCATATCACAGTCTTCCACTCTAATTGTAAACAGACAACCAAGTATCACCAGACAAATGAGGAAAGCTTCCAATATAAAAGATAAAGACCAAACCAAACTAATAGAAAAAAAAGCACTTTGGAGGAAACAGAGAATATGCAGAGAGAAGAAAACAAAAGTCAAAACCGAAAGATACTCAGAGAGATAAACTGCATCCACAAAACAAGTACAGGAGGCTATACAAATGATATTTATAAAACAAACAAAAAAGAGTTCTTAGAATTAAACATGATAAGAGAAATGGAAATCTCAATAGAATAGTTGGAAAATAAAGTTAAGGATATCTCCTAGGAAGTAAGAAAAAGAGCCAAAGAGACTATCATATGGGAGGAAACTATCACCACAATATAGCCATGTGTTGCTTAACAATGGGGAAAAGTTTTGAGAAATGTGTCATTAGGTAATGTTGTCATTATGCAAATGTCATAGAGTATACTTACCACGTCTTTTAGTACTTACAACGTCTTTTAGTACTACTTGTCTTTATTCTTAGTGTGCATATATTCTGTTAATCAAGAGGGGCCATAATGTCTGATTTTGTCCTATATTTAGGACAAAATCCTATATTTGCTCTCCCCTTGTAAGAGGGGCCATAATGTCTGATTTTGTCCTATATTTAGGACAAAATCCTATATTTGCTCTCCCCTTGTAAGAGGGGCCATAATGTCTGATTTTGTCCTATATTTAGGACAAAAACCTATATTTGCTCTCCCCTTGTAAACACTCACAGTTGACACCACAACCCACGCCCTGTTTCTTTCCAAAATGCACAATGAAATTTTGTAGACTTAGAAAAACTCTTAAGCTAACTCACCCTGCTGCCTATTTTTGTATAAGAATAGTTTTACATTTTTTAATGGTTGAAAAAATCAAAATAATAACATTTTATGATACATAAAATTGTATGAAATTCATATTTCAATATCCCTGCTCAATTGTTTACATTTTGTCTCTGGCTGTTTTTGTGCTACAATGGCAGGTTTGAGTAGTTGTGACAGTGACCAGCTGGCCAGCAAAGTAATGAATATTTACTAACCGGCCTTTTAAAGAAAAAGTTTACTGTAAAACTTTTTCACTGTGATGATGACTTAAAAACTTAGCATCACAGGATGGGTATATGTCTGAGCATATCTCCTCTTTTAGCACCCTTTTGAGATCATACTCCAGAAATACACATTTACAAGCAAACACACACTCCAAACTGTTAGAAAATCACCTCCTATAGCCTCACACCATCAAAGCTTTTTGTCAAATTTTATCATGACATTTCATGGCAGTCCCCATTCTTCAGCCTTATGATTTCTGAATCATGAACTTATAGCCTATTGTTTTTTTCAGTAGAAACAAAGATAATTAAAACTTACTTAGGATTTGACTATAAGAAAATGCCATCTGGGGATGTCATGTTCCAGTCTCTAGAATTACTGTCAGTGGGAAGAGTGGAAAACTAGGAAGGTGGATGATCCAGAAAAGAAGAAAGTCACTAGAAACTAGTAATATCTTGATTTTCCTCACTACTATTCTATCTTCCCAAAAGTAGTACTACTAACAACCCTAGAAAAATGAAAGCTAAAATGTATTTTTTCATCATTAACTTGAAATCTGGATCTATTTTCCATAAAATTTAGTTTAGAAAGGTATTTTACTTTTGAGAGCTTCTCTTGGTGGGCCTTGAGAACATTGAGACTTAGGGTTGTCCCAATATGAATTTGCCTCAGAAGGTGAGATTAAGAAGTTTTGGGTGGATGCAGAGGGATAGAAGTGATAAACTATTCTCTGCCACATTCATCTATATTGGGATTAACCTACTGAAACATTTCCCTTCGTTTACCTGGGCCATCTCTGTTCCCGCAATCTGGGATGCAGATGCTGTAACCCCTCTTTTTAGGGCAGTTCTTCAGGTTAGGTATCAGTTTTCTCTACTGTGGACTCAGTGATGCCAACCAACCCCATCAGAAGGACTTCCTGGTCCTGTTTCTAAATTGCAACCAGAAGACCATTTCTTGTTCCTATAACATTCAGGATTAAGACTTCTTGTTATATTGAGTTAAATTTTGCATAACCCTAAGAAGCAAGAGGAAGGGGAAGAGGGAAAAGTCCTGTTTTCAGGCATTGTTAGTGACATTAAAGAAATTTCTGAAAGATTCTGGCCTAAAGCCTAGGATCCATTGAGATAGAAAGTACAGAGAATTAGCTGAAGGACCTTGCAATCTCTACTCGAATTTGTTGCCCTGGCTTCTACTTCCAGTTTCATCCTTTACTATCATGACCTCTGCTGTCCTACCATAGTTTATAACTTCAAGCAAAGAGGCAGATAAATATTGGGAGCTATGGAACCTCAGGAAAGAATCACTAACCTGTCTCGCAAAGGATTAGGGGTCCAAAGGAAATATAAATCTTCCAAAGACAAGGGATGCTAGCCCCATCATAAACTCCTTCCTCACTGTTCACTACTTTGTTTTCTGGCAGATAATTCTCAAAAACCACCTACCAGTATTCTGTATACTGAATTTGTAGAGGCAATGAGCCCTGTTCTTCTCTCCAACTCTGCCCTTCTAAACTCCCTATCTCCCCAATCACCCAAGTGCCCCATCTCACCTACTTTGTGAACTGCCAAGACTCTTACAGGATCAAATTCTTGGAACTCCAGGATCTGTTTCTGAGTGTGGTTCTGGCCTCAAGGTGTACCCTTAAGGTACAGCTTCTAGAATTGAGTCACAGTTCATTCAAAAAAGCTACAGTAGGAAATCTTAGAGCCAAAAGAGTTCCCACAGGTTGAACTCCTGATTCCAGGGGGAATATTCCTGAGTTTTACCACAGGGTACCCTTCTGACTCCAATGTCTGGCCCTGAAGGCATCATGTAGCTCAGATTACAACTGTAGGCCAGGAAAGAGCCAGCTTCTAAGAAAAGAGATACAGATTTTCAGAAGTATACCCTTGTGTACACAGGAGCTCTGTGGAAATTAAACACCATCTCAGTCTAGGCGTTAGCGTTCCAAATTCCTATCATATACTCCTGCAGACTATCCTGTCAGGGAGAAAGGTGTTGCCCAGAACTTCCTCTAAAAGTGTCTATTTGTGCTTCTTACTTTTTTAGTTCCTGAATTACAATTCAGGTACTTTTGGGGACCTGAGTGAAACCAATGTCCCTTTTACCTTGTGGTAGGTGCTTAACTCCAGTAAAAATTTCATTTGTTTTCTACCACAGCTTTATGCAGTAAGTACTATTACCCCTTTTAACAGATGAGAATACTTAGAGAAGTAATTTGATCATGTTAGTTTTAATTATAGAGTTAGGACTTGAATCTAGGCTTTTCTAAGGCCAAGGCCTCTGCTCTTTCCATTTGCCATGCGGCTGGTCATCACTCAATTAGGAATTCAATTTCTAAAGGGATCCAGGAAAGAAAGAATGAAATCTTCTAACTCCATCATTCCAGAAAAGAAAGAATGAAATCTTCTAACTCCATCATTCCAGAGGCTACTTTAGATCTGATGATAATTATCATTAAGAAGAGGAGGGCTGCTCTGCCTATGGAGTATCCATTCTTTTTTCCCTTTACTTTCCTATTTTTTTTTTTTTTTTTTTTGGAGACGGAGTCTCAGTTGCCCAGGCTGGAGTACAGCGAGGCAATCTCAGCTCACTGCAAGCTCCGCCTCCCGGATTCACGCCATTCTCCTGCTTCAGCCTCCCGAGTAGCCGAGACTACAGGCGCCTGCCACCACGCCCGGCTAATTTCTTGTATTTTTAGTAGAGACGGGGTTTCACCCTGTTAGCCAGGATGGTCTCGATCTCCTGACCTCGTGATCTGCCCGCCTCGGCCTCCCAAAGTGGGATTACAGGCTTGAGCTACAGCGCCCGGCCTCCCTTTACTTTCTTAATAAATTTGCTATCACTTTACTCCATGGATTCGGAAGAAGAAGAAAGAAGAAGAAGGAGGAGGCAGAGGAGGAGGGGAGAAATGGGAGGAATCATATGGATTTTAGGATACAGTTGAAAGTTTACTTCAAATTTCCTGGGTTCCATTGCTCCTTGTCACTGGCAATTCAAATAGTTATTCCTTCCTTTCTGAGACTCACAGGAAGGGTAAGCTCTCTTTGTTTAGCTAACCTACAGAACACATTACTGAAGAGCAGGAGACCTCAATCTGTCTTAGAAGAAAGGCCAGATTCTGGCATCGTCTTTCCTTGATACTGCCTTCCTAGCCTTTATTTACCCTCAGAGGTGTGAGAAGCTGATCTCCACACTTCATTGTCTGACCTGGAGGTAAACCATGGGAGGGGAGCCCTGGGTTCTAGTTTCAATGCTGTTGCTGTGTAGTGATGGGCCTTGGGCAGGCAGGGCCCTTTTATCTCAGTTTTCTGTGAAATGAAGCAGCTGACCAAGATGTACTGTGGAGAGTCAAGCCATGTGCCAGGACCACAGATCCTTTGACTCACGCCATATATTCTCCCTCCCAAGTCCTTATCCCACAGTGGGCAATCATTTTCCTCTCAAAGCCCCTTATCATATTAAGTTCAACAAACATCATATACCTCCTGGCTATTTTGCAGCGAGCACTGTTCTGGGCAACTTTGCATATCTAGGCTTTCCAGTTTGCACTCTCAAGGAAACAAACAGAAAGACAGAAAGAAAAACCTGACACGACCCCCCCCCCCCCCCCCCCCCCCCACACACACACACTTTCCCACCTACACACCCAAACTGCTTAGGTGAGCAGAATAAAAGGCCGAGCTAGATTCTGGAACACTTTTAAGGAAAGAGACGGAAGGAGAGTAGGGTCAGTTCTTCAGGAGGGTGAAAATTAGGAGGCTACCAAATTCTACCCCAGATTATCTATAGTCTCCCACTCATTTCTCATTCGTTTATGTCTCAGTAATAAGAAGCATGACAGTTTTTTCCCTCAGCGGTCAATGACTGAGTCAGCATTTTGAGGCAGAGCCGCCTCTCAGGCTCCAGGACACAGGACGCCTTGAGACTACATTTCCCACAGGCCACAGCCCAGCCTCCCGTCTCCTAACAGTCTTCCTAGAAAGGTGCCCATGTTCCGACCATTAGCACACGGCTGGTGCGCTCGGTGCAGGCTATCGGAGCGCGGGACAGGGCCGACCCAGCCAGGCTTCAGGGTGCGGGAAAGGGGTGCGCCATGAGATAGAAGCTTTCTGCTTCCACCCACTCCAGGCGCCCAGTCTTTCTCCAGCACCTCTTAAGCTAGCCCCAGGACTCTGTAAGGTACCCGAGGACAGGAGTCACTGCTTGCATCCCCTCAGCCTTGGGGCAAGAAGAAGGAGCCAGAATCCAGGAAAGGGGCTTTGGCGAAACTGCACGGAAATTATTCCTTCCTTTTACGTAATTTTAGTTTTAAGTGTAGCAGCCGGGGAGAAAATTGTGAAGGGGAGTGAGACAAGCGTTCGATTACTTAGCCAATTGTAGTGCACAACTGACGTTGCAGACCCGAAGAAATCGCCGCATTGCCATGGCAACAGTACAGGGACTGAATCTCTGGTTTATTTCAATTTCATATCTACCTGGTAGAGGCCCACCAAATACGATCTAGCCCCTGCTCTCAAGGAGAAGAAGTAAGGAGGACAGTCAATCGATAAATATTGATTAAACTCCTACTGTGCAGGCAACCTACTGGACACGGAGATACAATTATAAATAAAACACTGCTCTTGCTCTCAAGCAAACTATTCTAAGTGATGATTGTTGCGATGTGTGCTATGGGAATAAAACGCAAGGACGCGTAATCCAGATTGTTGAGGTGGTGGGAGAGAGTCAAGGAAAGCCGCCCAGAGAAAGTGATTGGTGTGAATTAAGTCCTGAAGTGTCCTAGATTTAGAAAAAACTTCAATCTTCGTTACCTGCACACAAAAGTAAAGTCCAGATGAATTAAAGAGCTAAACATTTTTTAATTGTAAAAATATTAAAAGAAAATATGGTATAATACTATTTATAGTCTAAGGTAGGGAAACAAGTCACAAAGCTAAAGAAGCCATAAAGGAGAAGATTGATAAAATTGACAACATAAAATTAGAAACGTATCAGTAACAGAGATACCATAAACAAAGTTAGCAGACAAAAGAAAGGCCAGGAGAAATTATCTGTATCAAGCATCAGAGCAAAGGATTAACATCCAGAGGTCCAAATATACCAGAAAACATACCTGTAGGCAAACAGAGTTGGATCTATTACTTGTTGCAAAAAGAGATTGTGTGCCGGGGGAACCTGTGAGATATCTTAGTAAGAGGGAGTTAAGAGGGGATTGTTTGTGGTTTGGGCTTGTGTTAAATGTTGGGGTGAGTCTTTCAGAAAGTGAAGCAATTCCATGATTGCATATCTTAATTATTATCTAGGAGGTAGGAGGTGTCCAATGGAGCTAAAGTTGTAAATAGGTAAAACAGCAGCAGGCCCTCATTTTTTGTGATCATTTTTGTGATTTGCACAGTGTTCTTGTTCTTATCTTTGCTCAGACATAATTACAGAGTGGTCATATTTTTTGTCTTATTTTATCACAGATACAGAATAACCTTGTCTGATGTTGGTGTTTTCTGTTACTGTTTAAGTAGAGAACAACTGGACCAGCTCCTATCTGACACTGTCATTTCTCTGTCTCCCAGAATATAAAGAGCTCCTACAAGTCAATAAATAGCTCAGTGAAAAACTAGAGAAGGATAGGAAGAACAATTCACGAAAGAAGAAGTAAAAATAAACAGATGAAAAGATGCTCAGTTGCACTGATAAGGAAATGCAAATTAAAACAATAAAACACAGCCAGGCATGGTGGCTCATGCCTGTAATCCCACCGAGGCTGAGGCAGGAGGATCCATTGAGGCCAGGAGTTGCAGACCAGCCTGGACAACATAGCAAGATCCCACTGAGAGGACTGCTTGAGCCCAGGAGTTCCAGGTTACAGTGAGCTATGATTGTGCCACTACACTGTAGCCTGGGCAACAGAATGAGACCCTGTCTCAAAAGAAACAAACAAACAAACAAACAATAAAACACTGTTGGGAGTAATTTAAATTAGCCCAGCCTTTTTGGAGGGCAATTTGGCAATATATACCAAAATATAAATGTATATACCCTTCAACTAGGAATTCCATTTCTAGAACTCTCCCAGAGAATTATATACACATATACACAAAGAAGAATATAAAAGGATATCCAGTGTAGCATGTTTGCAGTATTAAAAATGGAAAAAAATCTAAGTAACTGTCAAAGGGCAATAATTAAACTCTGGAATACTATGCAGTAGTTTAAGTTTGATCTTTGAAAAATTTCTTTAATTTTTTAAATACATGAAAGTTAATATTTATGTGTCTAACAACATAGTAAAATACTTATAATGTTTAGTAAAAAATCCAGCATTCATAATTATACATCAATATAATTTCAAGTGTTTTTCCAGCATTCATAATTATACATCAATATGATTTCAAGTGTTTTTTTTAACTATGCAAAGTAAAACAAGATTTAGAAAATACTTCTAAATTTGCATAAGGTATTGGATGATGAAGCTATGGGTTATTTTTTCTTCGTTCTAATTTCTGGTTTTCCAAACCGTGATTAATAAGCATGCATTTCTTTTAAAAATGAATAAAAGCATGTTTTAAACGTAGCAGCCTGCATTGCATAAGCAGAGATTAATCCAGACTATCTGGCCTGGCTTGTCAAAGAATAGTATCTATAGAGAAAAGAGCTCACAATGGAAAAAAGTTTTTCCAAAACTACCTAGACTTTATGGCCCACTTTAAATTACATGAGGGCTTGCAATAGGGAGTCTGGTTACTCGTGTGCACAAATGCTGCCAGGTTCCAAACTGATTTAATGACCTTGGTGGCACATTAACACTGCTTTAAAAAGCCTTTATTATTTTTCATTACCAAGCAATGTGAATATCAGGTGCCCTCTTATTTTATTCCTGAGACTTACCCCACTCCTGATCTTTTTCTCAATTTTGATCTTTGCCAGGGAAGGTCAAGGATGGGTGAGATTTCAAGAATGAGGTCAGGGAGGAATATATAATACATTGATATGATATATAATCTATTAATTATCAAAATATTTATAACTTTCCTATACTTCACTTTCACTGAAGCTTAATTTTCATGTTTTCACTTTTTTCTGGTGTATCTCATTTTATCAGCTCAAATGCAAAATTCTCAAAATCAAATATAATCATTTCCTCTCAGAATGAGCCATTATTTCCTAATTAATACAGAACTTTGAAATGAATATAATCAAAGCATAGGCCTATACCATATCAATGTACAATGACCAAAGCCTGGTTGGCCTTTTAAAATGTTGACAAAGTGTATCCCACAGTTGCAGATCTCATTTGACCTTATTCAAGTAATTTCCCCAAAAGTAACTTTATTTCTTTCATATGGTGACTATAGAGTACCACAAAATTAAGAATGAGGGTATGAGTTTTAACCCATATAAACCATTAACATGAAAACTACAGTAAAACTTATTTTAACCCATATAAATTATTAACATGAAAACTACAGTAAAACTTACTGGATTTGAACTACAGTAAAACTTACAGTAAAAATTCCCTGAATTTGTTTACTGTGAAAGAATGAAATAAAATCTGCTGGGAATGGGCTAATACATAAATAAATACATGTAGCTAGAAAAGAATATTTATAATTACTTTTTAAACTATTGGGGAATATTCAAATTTAATGTGGATTTCCAATTACAACCGACATTTGTTATGACGAATGTGTGCTAGGGTATTTTATTAGTTGGTTCTTGTGGAACTCAGATGATGTTGTGAAAATTGGGCTCTAAAAATTGTTTCACTTGAAATTTATGGAAAGTTGTAAAAGTCTCTGACTTATAATATTAACTTGGTTACATTTATTGATATCCTTAATTGGGTTTATAAAAGTTGGACTATTGCAGCACTGAAATAATATCCATGTTATCGGATAATATCCAATTATTGGTTATATTATTGGTTAATATCCAAAGGCCTTTGCAATGATCTACATGTTATATACCCCTAAAATTCATATGTGGAAATCTAATCCACAGTGTGGTGATATTTGGAGGTGGGATCTTTGGGAGGTAATTAAGTAATGAAGGTGGAGCTCTCATGAATGGAATTAGTGCCCTCATAAGAAGAGGCCAGAGAGCTAGCTCCCTCTCTTTCTTCCATGTGAGGCTACAATAAGAAGTTGGCAGTTTGCAATCTGGAAGAGGTCTCTCATTAGAACTCCACCATGCTGGCATTCTGATCTCAAACTTCCAGCCTCCATAAATATTATATTAATATTTAATAAATAAATATTAAGTTCATTAAATAAAATATTAAATAAATATCTGTTGTTTATAAGCCTCCTAGGCTATGGTACTTTGTTTTAGTACCCAGACTGACTAAAACAGTGACCTTAGAGTCAGACCACCTAGATTTATTTCCTGACTTGCTGGCTTTGTGAGTTTCAGAAAGTTATTTAACTTGTCTGTTCCTCAGGTTTCCTTATCTATAAAACAATTTTAATAATACTTGTAAGACATTGTTGGAAGACTTACATATGATAACCCATGAAATCCAATAGAAAATATGCCACATAACAGCAGGAATCTTGTCTGATTTGTTAACTATCCTATTCTCAGAGTGATGCCTATTAACACATACTTGGTGCTTAAGAAATATCAGTTAAATGAATAAATGTAAAATAAATGAACTTTGGACATATTAATCACTCAAGAATATTATTATATTTATTATTATCATCATTATTTCTCATAAGGGTTAAAAGTAAAACTCTGCACCATTTTCTCACTCTTCTAGAGATATACCACCAATCTAGTTATAACACTGTCTGGATCCAATCATATTATAGCAGCTGTGCTTTGCTTATATCTTCTAATTGTTTCTAAACTCTTGAGTATATTCAAAACTTTCTAACATCAATCTTACATGTCATCACAGTGTTATACACTAAACTCCTGCAGTGGACCCACAGAAGCCCTCATTCTTACCCTTCTCTATAAAACCACTTCAAAGTCTATGTGGTGATTTCACTTGGAGCCTGACCCTTATCAGACCATAACCTTGATTTATGTGTAAGTCCTGTTCTGACTCTTCTTTACCATGTAGGCCTACTTGAACTTGTTTATTCATTACATTTTCTAACCTCTTATTCATTAGTCACTAAATGGCCCATCAGAGATTCAGTCTTTGGCCAGCCTTGTGACACATGACAACACTTTGTTGTGGAAAAGAGTGTACTGTGTTTATTAGGTATTACAAAGCTTCATGATTATTCAGCTACAAAGTTGGAAATGCTAACCCATCTAATCACCTTACTTTTTAGATAGTAAATAAGATGTATTATTAAATCATTTTAAATTGATTATTAGATACATATTAAGTACCAGGCCCAGTGTTTGACAGTTTATTATAAATCATTACTAATGTCATGACAACCCTGCCAGGCTGGTATTAGTACCTCAATTTTATAGATAAGAAAACTGAGTAACTTGTCATGGGCTGCATAGTGAATACCTCTGACATTTATTCATTGGTTTACTATATTCCAGGCACTACACTAAATGCTTGACACACATTTTCTCATCTACCCTCACAGCAACCTTAGAGGTAAAAGCGACACACATCCTTGTACTTTTCATTCCCAAACATTTCCTAAATGATGAAGACGTTGTTGTGACCAAGGACTAGTGGAAGCCAAGGTCAGGGAACATCTATATCTGGAAATGTTTGTTGCACTAACAAGGAAGGTCACATAATAAGATTTCACATCCTGTGTGTTTCTCACCAGTAAATATTTCTTTGATTTAGCAATTTTCCTCTGTTATCCTATTGAGGCAGGAGAATAGGGTCTGGAGGCAGGGAGCCTAAGGACTTCCTAGAACTAAATCAAACAGAAAAACCCCAACTTCCTATGCCCAAGTAAATAACTTTGTAACTTCACTTCAGCTATGACAGGAAACATCCTCTTCATTTGTATAGGGTGTACACCAAGTAAATAACCTTGTAACTTTACTTCATCCTCTTCATTTGCATAGGGCATACACCAAGTAACCAATGAGAAACCTCTAGAGGGTATTTAAACCTCAGAAAATTCTGTAACTAGTGCTCATGAGCTGTTTGCTCAAGACTGCTCCCACTCTGTGGCATGTACTTTCTTTTCAATAAATCTGTGCTTTTCTTTTGTTGCTTTATTTGTGCATTTTGTCCAATTCTTTGTTCAAAATACCAAGAACCTGGACACCCTCCACCAGTAGTGTAGAGTGGAGTAGATAAATAATTTAGTAGAATTATTTATTAGATCTTTTTTTTGCCTAATATAACTTTTTCAATACTTAAGTAACTAAAAAAAGAAATTTATTATAACATAGTCTAATAATATATGGTATAATTAGATTTTGGTGAGTATGCTCTTAATTCTTTTGTTCAATCAATTAAAACACCAATCAGTAACTGAATTAACAAATAAAGAGGGAGTCTTGAGAAGTGACTAATTCTATCCCTAAATGATAAAACATATTCTTTTATTTAGAATGGAAGGGTTTCTATAAAATTAGCTGGTGTTTCATCGGGTAGGGGTTAAGGAGAAGGTGGTTTCAGGGGCCAGTGGAATACAAGAGGGAACAAGGGAAAGGTTACTCAAGGTGAATCAATTAAGGATACTAAAAATGGTAGCAACAATACCAATTTGGTTACCTCACCATTTATTCTACAACCTATATAGATTTTGCCTATGTTGCTCTGCAGATAATTAAGATTTCATTTCGTTTCTAAAGGTATTTGTATTTAGTCTGTGAAAGTATTACTCTGTCCATAGCACTGTCACAGGGTGTATCCTTTACATAGTGGGTTCCCAAGAAGATGTAACACCCTTATCTCAATAATTTCTTTGCACATCAATTGATAGTGATAACACTTAAAAGCACTCTGTTTTGTTGATGGCATTTTTTGTCTGCTTGATAATCAAAAGAAGGTAGTCTACTACGTTAATAGTTAGAATAGAAAATTTCCAACAGTGAGATGCATTGTATTCAGACTTCTCATCCAGCACTTTTGAATGGTGTGAATTATCAAGGATACTTGCTATGGTCTGATCCAAAAAAGAGCCAATAAGGAATTTCATAAATGGTTCTTGATTAGGACCCAGTTACTGTGTTGGAGTTAGTGATATGGTAGCACAGATCTCTCTGGGATGGAGACCTCAATCTATGAATAACATTATTGAAAACAACTCACAATGGCTCAATAACATGAGGTAATATTATCATTTGTAGTCTACTAGCCTTTTAAAGTCTTGAGGGCAAAAAAGAACAAATGGGTGGTCCCTGCCCTTGATTGTTTTATAAGAGCCTAACTCAGTTTTTCTGTTTAATGTGGCCATTATGCTTATTTGGGCAAATGGTTATCCCAAATATGTGATATGTAGTACAGTCAATTTCTTCCTTAAAAATATGTGTTTTCTCAACTCCTCTTAGATTTTGAGGATAGCGCAAGAATTATTTTACATGGAAAAATGTATGGATTTTGTGTTGAGTCAGTGGGATAACAACTTCAATGCTTCTCTTTTTATACTTTTGCCAAGGAATGAAATGGGAATACCAATACTTAAGCTGCTACCGCTGGCAACAACAACAGGCCATCTCCAATGGCGAACACAGCATTATCTATCTTAAAAGAGAGAAAGTTAAATCTATCCACAGTGAAATATTTGAAAATATAAAAACAGAGAGAACATAATATCATAGAAAGAGCCCCGCACAATTAACAGACATTAACAATGAAAGGGACAGCAGTGTGTTGGTATAAACAGAACCTCATTTTCCTGAACTCCATTTCAACTTCTCATTCCTATTTCATCTCTTGGCAAAAGTATAGAAACAGGCATCGAAGGTGTTATCCCACACACTCAAGCACTGGTCAAGGCAATGATGATTACATCAGCACTAAGCCTTACAGATTCATTTAGTATTACAAGAACCAACCTTGAAAACAAACCATTTCTATTGTGTCCAGCCCGTGGTCTACAAACCTCTAGGCATTCATAAGCAACTCTCAATATTTCAGTGTTCTAAGAGAAATCACATAGCTACTTAAGTTTGTGCATGCTAAATAAAATCTCGTTTCTTTGTTTTTGGCTGAAATACCAACTCAGGGTGGCAACCGTGGTTATCTTATGCTAACAAAAATGTCTTTGGCTAATATAATAAAAATTGTTCTACTTTGGGAGGCTGAGGCGGGCGGATCACAAGGTCAGGAGATCCAGACCATCCTGGCTAACACGGTGAAACCCCGTCTCTACTAAAAAATACAAAAAACTAGCTGGGCGTGGTGGCGGGCGCCTGTAGTCCCAGCTACTGGGGAGGCTGAGGCAGGAGAATGGCGTGAACCCGGGAGGCGGAGCTTGCAGTGAGCCGAGATCGCACCACTGCACTCCAGCCTGGGCGACGCAGCGAGACTCCATCTCAAAAAATAAATAAATAAATACATAATAAATAAATAAATAAAAATAAAAATTGTTCAAAACATGGGACCCAACGGGGGAAAATAGTAACAGGTTAGGGGTCTTGATGGCCTAACTGCAGTAGTCCAATCTGTCCCCCATTTTGAGGACACTAAGACTTGCAGAGGTGAAACTATTTGCCCAAAACCACTACCCAAGAGAACACTCAGTTCAGCAAAGGTATTTTTAAACCATAGCACATTACATTCTATGCCTGCTTACTTTTTAGATAAAAGAAGAATGTGAAGCCGGTGGCCCGCCTGATGGTGGATAGGTGTGTTTTTCTAAACTTCAGCAGCCTTCTCTTACAATAAGTAACCTCAGTTATTATCCTCAGCCAGGTTTCCTCCTATAAGATAGAAATATTAACCCCTATCTGTTATGGTATTGATAAGAATTGCATGTTAAATCAATCACTCCTTTAACACACTGCAGAAACTTCAGTAAATGCTATCTATTATAATTAGATATGCTAGACCAGTAGTTCTCAAAGTGTGGTCATCAGAACAGCAGCATCATCTGGAAATTTGTTAAAATGCAAATTATTGAGCCTCACCCTAAACCTACTAAATCAGAAACTTTTCAGGTAGGGCCCAGCAATCTGTTTTTTGTTTTGTTTTGTTTTGTTTATTTTGAGATGAGTCTCACTCTGTCACCCAGGCCAGAGTGCAGTGGTATGATCTCGGCTCACTGCAACCTCCACCTCCCGGGCTCAAGTGATCCTCCCACCTCAGCCTCTCGAGTGGCTGGGACCACATGCCATCACGAGCAGCTAATTTTTTGTATTTTTTGTTGTTGTTGTAGAGATGGGGTTTCACCATGTTGCCCAGGCTGGTCTCAAATTCCTGAGCTCAAGCGATCTGCCTGCCTCAGCCTCCGAAAGTTTTGGGATTACAGGCATGAACCACCGTGCCCGGCCCAATGTGTTTTTTAAACCTTTCAGATGTTTCTGACGCAAAGCCAAAGTTTGAGAATTAGGTCCCACCATGACAAAACAAAACTGAAATTCCCCTTAGGATATATTTGTACTTACAAGCATTTTGTTATGTTTATCATTCGCACATTTTAAGGCATAAACTAGCAGTAATATTGGGAATTAATTTTAATAATATGGCTAGCTAAAAACGATGATGGGCAGGAGAATAAAGTCAAGAGAAAGCCTGAACACTCAGTGCCACTCCCTAGGCATGCCAAATGGAGAGCCTGTAGCAGGAAAGATTGTTAGAAGAGAGAGGAAGCACCTGCGTGTGGACAGACAGAGGGAAAAATAATTCTTCCTTAATTATTCAGAAATCTGGGCCGGGCCTAGTGGCTCACACCTGTAATCCCAGCACTTTGGGGGGCTAAGGGGGAGGACTGCTGAGGCCAGGAATTTGAGACCACTCTGGGGCAATGAGGCAAAATCCTGGTCTCAGCAGCAAAATAAATAAATAAATACATAAATTATCTATCTATCTATCTATCTATCTATCTATCTATCTATCTATCTATCTATCCAATTACCTGGAGTGTTAACAACAAAAATTCCAGATCCTTGGCCAGGCAGGTAGCTCACGTTTGTAATCACAACACTTTGGAAGGCCTAGGCAGGAGGATCACTTGCCCCCAGGAGTTCCAGAGCAGCCTGGGCAACACAGGGAGACCGCATCTCTACATTAAAAAACAAACAAAAAAAATAGCCAGCTGTAGTGTGGCGCGCGCCCGTAGTCGCAGCTACTGGGGTAGCTGAGGTGGAAGAATTGCCTGATCTCGGGGAGGTCAAGGCTGCTGCAGTGAGTCGTGATGGCACCACTGCACTCCAGCCTTCGTAACGGAGCGAGAGCCTGTCTCAAAATAAAATAAAAAGTCTGCATTGTATGGTGGAGAAAGGCTGTCTCTGCCTATGTCATTCCTTCTAACTAAACGTCTTGTTTCCTGTTCTCTACCCAGCCTAGCCCTTTGGTTAGTATCTCCTCCTCAACTCCAAAAGTCTCAGGCATCCATTTGGCCAGTATCTTTCAATCCTCAACCTCGCAGAAGTCATTCCCTTTGTGTTCCCTTCGCTCTGGGGCCTTATCCAAATGCGTACATTTTGCCCTTTGACAATTTGTCTTTTTTGTTATTCTGCTTCTCCTTACGGGAAAGTGCTCTTTATGGGCTGTAAAAAAAAAAAAAGTGCCCCTTTCAGTAACTATCCCCAGCAAGAGTCTAAGGAGCCATTTCTCTTCCACCTCCGGAAATAAGAGCGAACTGCGGTGGGGCGGAGCCAGGAGAACGGCGGCTCTCTCAGCCAACTGACTTGCTTCCCACCGCGCTGAGAATCCTGGGAGGAGAATTTCAGTTTTTTGGCTTTTGGTTTTGTTTTGTTTTGTTTTCCTTCTTGGATAGAAGTAGCACCCTAATCCCTGGGCTTCTGTGCCGTTTAGCATGTGCTTTCCTGGGTCTCAAGGCCCATCGTCTACCTTTCTCTGTCCAGGCAGCTCTGGAAGAGTGGAAGAGTGGCTCACCCATCTCTGAAAAGGAGATTCCCCAGTACTGTGAGCCACCGTGTGAATTTGGGACTCTCGTGGCCTCCTGAGGGCCCCTCCAGCTCCCCTGGTGCCTTCTGCCCATGTCACTATGAGGTCCTCCTGTTATGAGCCCACACGTCTAGGGTGGGAAAGATTAAGAATTTTTGAAAATTCTTAATCTTTTAAATAATTCTTAATCTTAATTTTTGTTTTTAGAAGAACCGGGAATGGAGGTTTTCTGAAGACAAACGTTTTCCTAAAAATGGAAGAGGCAGAAAAAGACCCATTATACCATCAGTGCAGGTAAAGTGAACAGAAGGAAGATGGAATAAGCAGAGGATATGTTGCGCATTCCATTTTCTTTGGGAAATTTTCCCTTTCTTTTAGGAAGTGAAAAACCCCTACTTTTTGGTGACTACTAGAGGAGCAATCCTCCTTGGAATCTTAACTTATTTGGGGGCTCTCTCCCTTCCCTCACTTTTTTTCTCTTTCTGAAAAAGGTCTGCTTTAATTTCTTCAGAGTAGGTGATTTCATTTATAAGGCCTTAGGAATATGCACACTCTATTTTTTTTAGTCTGTAGCAGCGGTCCCCAACCTTTTTGGCACCAGGGACCACTTTTGTGGAAGACAATTCTTCCATGGATGGGGGCGTTGGGGAAAACGGGGGTTGGGGAGATGGTTTTGGGATGAAACTCATCATCAGGCCTTAGAGTCTCATAAAGAGTGGGCAGCTTAGATTCCTCACATGAGCAGTTCATGATAGGGTGCTGATCCTGTGAGAATCTAATGTCGCCACTGATCTGACAGGAGGCAGAGCTCAGGAGGTAATAATGCTGGCTGCCCACCACCTGGTGTGCTGCCTGGTTTCTGACAGGTACCGGTTGGTGGTCTGGAGGTTGGGGACCCCTGGTCTGTAGTACTTTTTGTATTTTCTACATTCTATGCAATGCACTTATATTAATGAGTCAGAAAAGTAGGATATAACTATTATTTAAAAAGAAAAATAACTGTTGAAGTTCAGGAGCTGCAGACAGGACAGAATTAGTTTATCTAATATATTATTTCGAAGTTTTTAGGACTAGGGATAAAACTTCTTCAGTTTTATCCAACTGTAGGCATTGCTGTTATTATTGGTGCATGACGAAGAGACTTGGTACTTGTGTCTTAGGGATTTTAAGGCAACTGGATCATGGAGAAAAGACCCATTTAGGTGACGGGCTTATGAAGAATGGCTATATGTAAGCAACTAGTGGACTAGGAGAAAGTAGCAACTGTATCTGAAAGTTTATAAGCATCAAAATAATAACTCAACAAAACAAACGCTTTGTAATGTAAATCACATGTAGCCTGATCCCTGACTTCTAGAAAGTCATATTTTAGAGTTCTAAGACATGAGATGAAGGATATTTTACCCTCTTCTGGTTAATTAAGGCCCTCAGATACTATTCCTGAAATTCAACTTTTTTGCTAATGTTTAAAAATACATTTTTCTCTCCAAAAGCTTCATAGAAGCCCTAGAGACTTTTTCCCCATTGGTTTTTAAAAATAGTTTAAAACATAATTATAAACTGTAAATTTTATTTATTCTTTTGATGGTTGAAGAAAGCAGCATATAAGACAGTAGGACAAGTATGATGAAGGTGAGTATTTCCCAAGCATCCAATAAGGGAAATTAGAAGTGAGTGGTGGAGAAAGAACATCTCAATGTTTCTGAAATCTGAGAAATATGGAAGCTGGTAAGTGAACAGGAATCCAGTGTTAGAGGAAAAACTTACCAAATATTTCCATATAGCAAAAATGTTGGGTTGATTTTAAGTTGAGAGTTGTCCTTTGAAGTATTGGCCCATCAAAGCTGCTATTATAGCAGAGCCGTCTGGTTTTTGAGGGACAAATTTGCTTCTGGTGGTGATGGAGGTGGGGGTTGAAATATGTGGGATTTGTTTCCAGGACTTGCTGTCATCCTGTGGCAATTAGTACTAGATCAATATTTACCTAGCACAGTGTATTAATAGAATTCTCTGTTTTAAAGAGTATAACTTCTGAACCAATTTAGGTGCTTTGTAAAGTTAGCTCTTTTATCTGTTAAGTTTTGTAGCAGGCTTGTGGTTACAGTATTGTTACATGATTCATATTTCTAGCCTAAGTCCATGGATCCATGAGTTTATTTATTTTGGGATTTGTAAAGAAGGCTGTGTCTCTTTGTGGCATACTTGTATATATTAGTGGGAAAAAAACATTTTTGTATACTATTTATCTGTAAAAGTAATTTTAGAGGTCTTGTGTATATGGTTATATAGAATCTTTCCCCAGTAATGGAGGAGGTGGCGAGAGCTCTGTGCATGAGCTTTAGGGCTTCTAGTACATGTTACATTGTTCCGTAAGACTTCACTTACAAAACACAAATTCAAAAATAAATTAAGAATTGTAAGACGGCAACTTCAGCATTAAAACCCAAGCTTGAAGCCCTGTGTAGTAACATGCCCATGAAGCCAGCCTTGCTGATTATATTAAAAGATTCTTCTCCAATGGATGAAGGATATCCATTGCTTATATATTCCTGTTGTGTGATTTGTCTTGTGCAAAATGAAAGGCTCATTCACACTGATGACATTTGAAGTGTTTCTCTTTGCTGCAACTGCTCATTGGTTACCTAAGGATAGAGAAATTGTCCCGTACTCATTGGTTACATTCATAAGATGTCTAATATAAATTGTCTCATGTGCCTGACAGATGAAAGATCAATACATGCTTTTCCACATTCATAGGGATTCTCCCCATTATATACTCTTATGTGCAGTAAATGAAGGATTATATTGGAAGGATTTTTTGTACTGATTACATTCATAGGGCTTTTCACTAGTGTGGTTTCTCATGTTTTCTAAGGGATGAAGTAATACTAAAGGCTTTCCCACCATCTTTGCATTCTATTTTGTATTCTCTTGTATACAGTAAGGGAAAAGCTGTAATCAATATGTCCCCAGTTTGAGCTCCCCAGTTTGAGCTCTCGTGTACATCAAATGTGAGTGCTTCCTGAATATTTTTCCAATATAATCATGACAGTTACAGGGTTTTTCCCCAGTGTGAATTCTCATGAACACAATGGGAGTAGAACTTACACTGAAAACTTTTCTGTATCAATCACATTTATAGAGATTCTCCTCAGTATTCTCTTCTCTCCTGTAAGGACAGATCTAATGCTAAAGACTTGAAAATGCTACTTACAGTCATTGTGTTTTATTCTAATATGAATTATAATATGTATCCAAAGGGATGAGTGATAACTGAAGGCCTTCTGCAGTCCTTACATTCATAAGGTTTATCTCCATTTTGTATTCACATGTACCTCAGAAATTAAGAGTTACTACTGAAACATTTTTCATATTAGTTATATGCAGAGCAGAAAATTCACCAGTTTGAATTTTCTTGTGTTGAATAAGGTTAGATCTTGCACTGATGATATTCATTGAGTGTTTCTCTAAGATGACTTATCTCCATTTTTGCACAATTGTGTTGACTTTTACGTTTTACCTAAAGATGTCCTACTTAAGATTTGACCCTTTGATTTTTAAGTAGAACCTACAAATATGAATAGGTACTTGGGGAATTTCATCTTCTGTCATCAACTCATCTTCTTTCTCTAAACAAGAGATCAAACGGAGCTTGCCCATATGATGCCCAAGTGATACCACGTTGGTAGTTCTGCTGTATCTCATTCCTGTGCAGGTTTCACTGAGATGAGTCCGGTAAAGGCCTCTTCATTGAAGGTCACTGAGTCCTGTGATTAGCTTGTCAGCAGCCCGGCAGCCAACCCTTCGTTTCTTGCATTTCCCGTTTGGTGACAGGGAGGGTCCTGAGCAAACCAAATGCTAGTTAAGGGCAGATAAATAACGGCCATCCTGTGAGTTTGACTGTAAATCTTGAAATTCAGAGCAGTGGGAACTCAAACATACCCTCTTTTTGCTCTCACAGTCCATTTGGGGCAAGGATCTTAGACTTTTTAGGTGGCGTCTTCCCACTGAACTGTGATTTTTCAGATGAAGACAGTACTCAAAAGTTGAAATTTAGTACAATTAATAATTTTTATTGCTTCATCAAAGATATTGAAAATTAAACTTGCTTTTTTTCTCTTCTTCCCTGTGAGTGTGTGGTGATGAAGAATACAGTGATTTATGCTAGGAGGCCAGAATTTTGCCCACTGTTGGTTTTGTGCCATCAGTGTAAATGTCAACATAGGTGGGTAATGTCTTAGAATTATTATGAAAATAGTTTTGACTTTGTGTTATTTCCTCCAAAGTGTTTGGTTTCCTTACGAGTATAAGGACAGTATTCTGAGAATCGCTGCCCTAGAGAATTGTAAGGCCTTTTCTTTTGCTTTCTAATCTTTTTCATGCAGCGAAGGCATTAAGCTTTAGTGAATTATTCAGTATCTCCTTTTTTGTGTGTGTACAATCGCTTATCCAGTTGTATGGAAATATCGTATTCAGATTACAACCCATAGAAGAGATTTTACAAGCCATGTAGACCAATTACTAGTCATTTTTAAATGTTCCTCTTATTTCTGGCCTCAATGCAATCATTTGAATCTTATCATATTTATTTGTCTGCTTCCAAGTTTTTTTTCCATATCTTTTCCCAGTTATCTTACACAGTTTGATTATGTTGTCTGACTGTGGTTTTCTTTAAGTTGATACATTTGGGTTTTGCTGTACTTCATGGATCTGTCAGTTTATGCCTTTTACCAAATTTGGGAAGTTTTCAACCATTATTTATTAAAATATAAATTTTCTTCTATTCCAATGTCTTTCTCTTCTCCTTCTGGAACTTTTGTAACACAAACGTGTTTTTTAAAAAATAATATCTCAGAGGTCTCTGATTCTTTTTTTTTTTAATTATACTTTAAGTTCTGGAGTACATGTGCAGAATGTGCAGTTTTGTTACATAGGTATACACGTGCTATGGTGGTTTGCTGCACCCATCAACTCATCACCTACATTAGGTATTTCTCCTAATGTTATCCCTCCTCTAATCCCCAGTCCCCCGACAGGCCCCGGTATGTGATGTTCCCCTCTCTATGTCCACGTGTTCTCATTGTTCAACTCCCAGTTATGAGTGAGAACATGTGGTGTTTGGTTTTCCGTTCTTGTGGTAGTTTGCTGAGAATGATGGTTTCCAGCTTCATCCATGTCCCTGCAAAGGACATGAACTCATCCTTTTTATGGCTGCATATTCCATGGTATTATGTGCCACATTTTCTTTATCCAGTCTATTACTGATGGACATTTGGGTTGGTTCCAAGTCTTTGCTATTGTGAGTAGTGCTGCAATAAACATATGTGTGCATGTGTCTTTTTAGTAGAATGATTTATAATCCTTTGGGTATATACCCAGTAATGGGATTGCTAGGTCAAATCTGATTCTAAAAGAATTGCTTTTTTCACTTTTTTCTTCTGTTATTTATTTTTTAATTTTTTAATTTTTTGAGACAGTGTCTTGCTCTGTCTCCCAGGCTGGAGTGCAGTAGTTCGATCTCAGCTCTTGGCTCACTGCAACCTCCACCTTCCGGGTTCAAGTGATTCTCCTGCCTCAGCCTCCCAAGTAGCTGGGACTACAGGTGCATGCCACCATGCCTGGCCAGTTTTTGTATTTTTAGTAGAGATAGGGTTTCACCATGTTGGCCAGGCTGGTCGTGAACGCCTGACCTAAAGTGATCTGCGCACCTTGGCCTCCCAGAGTGCTGGGATTACAGGCGTGAGCCATGGTGCCTGGCCTTTCTTCTGTTTTTCAGATTGGATACTTTCTATCTCCAAGTTCAGCAACTCTTTATTCTGTCATCTCTATTCCGCTATGAGCCCCTACAGTGATTTTACTATTTCTGTTACTGAAATTTCTAATTATGAAATTTATTTGGATCTCTTGTGTGTGTTTTTTTGTTTTTTGTTTTTTGTTTTTTTTTGAGACAGAGTCTCACTCTGTCACCAGGCTGGAGTGTAGTGGCGCTATCTCGGCTCAGTGTAACCTCTGCCTCCTGGGTTGAAGCGATTCCCCTGCCTCAGCCTCCTGAGTAGCTGGGACTACAGGCCTGTGCCACCACACCTGGCTAATTTTTTGTGTTTTAGTAGAGACGGGGTTTCACCATGTTGGCCAGGATGGTCTCGATCTCCTGGCCTTGTGATCCGCCCGCCTCGGCCTCCCAAAGTCCTGGGATTACAGGCGTGAGCCACCGCGCCCAGCCCTGATTCTCATCAATCTTAGCATGTACAACTAGGGGTGAGATAAGAACCTCCATACCCAAACTTTAATGTGCCCTTTCTCCAGCCCCCCTCATTTTCTTGGTTCTCTACTCACTCTTTGGTTCCTGGGGTTCCTCACTCCTGGGTTTCTGACCAGAGCATTAGCTTCCCTGCGCTGTTGACAGGGTTCTCTGCCGGATCTGCCACTCTCACACTTGCCTATCCTAGGGTAGGAGGCAACAGGCTTTGCCTCTCAGGGGCCATCTCATTGCTGGTGAAGAGAGGGAGGGCACAGATTAGTTGCTTGTACTTCCTTGGTGTACAGCAGGGAGAGTCTATAGGGCTTTTACCCACATGTTGACCATCAGTTGGCTGGTGGGAAGGGGAAGGTGTGCTGGTTGTTTGCTGGCAATCCCTTGGAGTAGGATAAAATAAAAGATTCCATCCCTCCTCCCGTCACCATCCCAGTTTTCCATTCTTAAAACTAGAGTAATTGATTTTTCTTGGGACTTTTTCTTTCTAGGCCCATTGACAACCATTGGCAGTTCTGGTTTTTAGGTTTTTAGGTTGCACTGCTGCCCAGGCTGGGATATGTGAGGCAAAACAAACCCTGGGGAACTTGCTGCTACATTTTCCTTATGTCCTGAAATCCTTATCCAGTCATCTTGCTTTTATCTGCCTTTCAGAGTCTTCTGGTAGTTGTTCTATGTGTTTTAGTTCTAGGTTTTTAGTTGTAGTTAATGGGAGACGTGGGAGGTGATTAATCCATCTTATCTGGAAATGGAAGTCTCATCTGTCTATCTTTTTATTAAAACATGGTCTTCATCACTACAATAGGCAAAAATTATTGCTTATTTTGTATCTTAATTATAGCTGAAGAAGGAGATTGTTTTTCATATATTAACCATAGTTTTCATTTATCCACTGGTTAATTTTGGGATTTACTCTTAATTTTGGGATTAATGCTTAGACTTCTTTTTGGGAGAATATTCTCTAGTTTGCCTTTGTACACTTGTTTTAAGATTTTTTAATGTACAAATTTTAAGGTTTTTACATAATCTTCCATCAGTAATTTCCACTGTTATTTTTTCCATTACTTTTAAGCTTAGAAAATCCTTCTTCTTCCTGAAGTCAAATAAATATTCATACAAACTTTTCTCTGCTTTCATTTTCTATGTTTAAGTCTTTGATCCATCTTAAGTTTATTGGTGTGTGGTGAAACATGAGTATTTACTTTAAAATTTTTCAAGTTGTAAACTATCAGATCTTATATATTTCTCATTAAAAATTATTCTTTTTGTGTGTGTGTGTGACAGAGTCTCACTCTGTCAGCAGGCTGGTGTGTAGCGGCGCGATCTCGGCTCACTGCAAGCTCCGCCTCCCGGGTTCACGCCATTCTCCTGCCTCAGCCTCCCAAGTAACTGGGACTACAGGCGTGTGCCACCATGCCCGGCTAATTTTGTTTGTATTTTTAGTAGAGACGGGGTTTCACCGTGTTAGCCAGGATGGTCTCAATCTCCTGACCTCGTGATCCGCCCGCCTCGCCTCCCAAAGTGCTGGGATTACAGGCGTGAGCCACCATGCCTGGCAAAAGTTATTCTTAACATGTTAAAGGTTCTAATGATAAACAGATAAAAGCTCCGTGGTCTTTTTTAAAAATATAAAATGGTTTTAAAGACTGGGCTTCAATTTAAAGATGTACATTTGCTTTTCAGATTGAATTTAATAAACAGCCCACTTCTGCAACAAGAGGGCTACTTTTTTGCCTTTATTTTTATTTTTAATAATTCTATTTATGAGGTATGATATGATATTTTGATACACGTATTTAATGTGTGATGATCAAATCAGGGTAATAGGGTTACTTTTTCAGTCTGGTCCTCGGGAGACAGAAACCACATGGTAATTTAAATAGGGAAAGGTAATATAAAGAATTTTTAAGCAACGATAGAAGAGTAACAAGCAAGAACAAAGTTGGGATGGGAGTTTAGACCTTGTTGAAGAATATATAGTTGCAGCCCACTGGATGGAGGAGAGGTTTGCTGGTTTGCCCAGGCTACAGCTGATCCCTATTCACTGGGCAGGCAGGAATCACCTTCTGGGGTACTAACAAAACAGGCTGATAAGTAGGCATGGAGAGAGTGTCAGGTGTGCTACTTTAGGCATTCCTGGAACCAGGAGCTCGAGATACCACCCTTTTTGGGAATCTAGTGTACTTTTGTATATGACTTGGACCAGGATGTCTAAGAGCAGCTATGTGGAACAAAGGCAGGGCAGCAAGCCCTGTAATGACCCTGGTTGGTGTGTACTCAAAACTGGAGAAAGGGTGTGGGAAACAGCAACCTGGGCCAGAGAGGCATTTGCTGGGAGTGGAGGGGGAAATAGAGGCAGGATGTTCTGTCTTGTTCTCCATAGCTCAAAATACTAGACCACTTGAGGGGTTCCCTCAAGCCATACAAAAACAGGCAGCAGACTGGACTTAGCCTATAGGCCACAGTTTTCCACTCTCTGTTCTAGGAACCTGGTGATGGAGAGACCAGAGATAACTAGCGAGGAAAACCCCTTCTTCCTGCAGCGTCTCTACAATGGGCTTTACTGACAAATTTTAACAGCTTGCCAGCTAGGAAATGTAAAATATTTAAAAGGTCCAGATCTGTTTTCACGTATCAGGCAACAAAGGGTGAATTTGATGCTGAGAGACAATACATTGGAAACTGGCATAGCTGGTGTGGTAGAAATTATGGTAGGGGAAGGATGGTTGCTTGAGCAAAGCTTTGATTAATGAGAAGATGTGAGAAAAGAGCTGATATGGCAACTTTTCTTTTCTGGATGGAAGATAGAAAAGGAGTATCCTTGTTGGGTTTACCTATGAGGTATGAGAATGATCATTCTGAACTTTTCCTTAGGTGAGGTGTTTATGTTCTCTTCTGTAAAATGTGAATAACACTATTCACCTGCCAGTGGTGTTGAAAGAAGTACTGATAATTTAAACACAATGCCTGATGAGTAGGCCTTCAGTAAATGGTAGCTATTCTTCCCTATATGGATCAAAAGCTGAGAAAAAGCCATAGAAGCCAGAGCTGGGTTAAAACAGAAAATCCATATGATTTCCCTAGGAAATGGAGAATTTAGTGTCTTTTGAATAGAAATATTTAGAATTGGAATTTTGAAGAAAAAATGGAAGAAATTATGTTATTATGCAGTGTAATTATGGAACGTATTGTGAACTGGGAATGAAAATAAGGTTTGCTATTGGTTATATTCTTTAGCATGGACATGTGTTTTCATGGTTACTTAATTTGGTGGAGAACAAATTTTAATTAATGAATTTGGATTTTGTGGACTTTCAGGTTTTTAGAGATTGGATATAAATAAGATTCTCTGAGGTGGGGATGTAGTACCATACAACATAAAATTAGGCATGTAGGTCTGAGATGTTTTAGTTCTCAGACTACAACAGCAGTTGCTTATATATGGTAAATGATTTTCTGTGTTTCTGCTTTGGCTTCATTTGTGCAGTATTCTGGGATTCTGACAAGGGTGGAGGTCTGGGGCATCATTCAATTCTGTTATAGTAATCTCCAGACTATCTTGCTCTGGAACTCAAAGCAGAAGGATATAGGTTAGACATCATTCCCAAGTATCCTTCCTCCCTACAACCCTCTCACCCCGACCCACAAAACTTAATGAAATTAAGAGCTATTGCTCTTTCTCACAAAAGGTTGGTGCTGTCCTCTTTAGGTGATAACTTCTGATTTATAATCATAGACCATTAAAATTCAAAGAGATACTTCAGGCTTGTCTTTGTGGAGCTGGGGTTGGTATCTCTGGATTAGTGGTGTGGTGCTGGTTTTTACTGACTTTTTTCCTAAAGAAATCACTTTTCTGAAGTATCTTTTCCTTTTGGGATGTCAGAAGAAGAGAGCTGCCAAGTAGATTTCTTCCAAAGAGGGAGGAAAGAACTCTCAAGGGATTGGTGATTTGGAAAATATCTGTCAGCTAGCTTTCTTGCCTTCTGAGCCAGCTGAGTGGCAAGTGGGGCATTTGTTTCCTGCTCTTATTAAAAAAAAGTATTCCTCTAATACTTACAGCATATTTATACAGAGATCTATACAAAAATGAATGGTTATATATATAAATGAAAATGTTTGCTTTTTTGCTGTTGATGTTTTTTATTTTTTTTTCATTTATTCGTTTTCCTTTGATTTCAGCCTCTCCCAAAAGTTTCGACTTGGCCTCCCTTCTGATCACAGGGGCATCAATAAACATGGTTGGTTGATTTTGTTCTTGTCTTTCATGATTATACCATTATGTACAGTCAGTCTGTTTTTCTGTGGATCAGCTGACTTCAAGGGTCTGACTTCACTCATTTTCTTCCTTATTTTCAAAGCAAACAGTTATGCCTCTTTTTTATCTGGTGTTTGCCCCATCCTGTGGCCAATGGTCTCTGCAACCAGGAGGGGTAGCGACTATACAAATGGGAGAAATCCTGCTTAATGTGGTCCTGCCTTTCCATCTGGCAATCCTTCCTGGGTGCACTGTCCCTGCGCTGATGCAGTAGTCCCCTGCCCATGTAAATCCTCAGGGTCACATTACTGTGCCCTGATTTTAAAGATGGGAAAAGGTACAGTGAGTGTCTTTAGATACTCTTGAATCTGAGCAGCTCTGAACTGTGATTATGGAGATAAACTAGCCCCTGCTTTATCGTGGAGATACATAATAGGGAAAGGGTCAACCTTAGAGAAAAGAAAACCTAACACAGTACTTAAGAACTTAGGCCTTAGGATTAAGACTTAGGTTTTGTTCCAGACTCTACCACTTGCTACCGTGTCACCACTTACAGCTCTGTCATTATCACTAGTTGTCCTTCCCAACGTCTCTTACCTACCTTTTCAGTCCCATCTCCTGCTACTTCCCTTCTCATTGTCTACCCTCTCCCTGCCCCTCAACACACACCTGTGTTTTAACCAGATAGAACTACCTGGAAGCTTCTTAGAAGGTAAAACCTCTAGCCCTATCTTCAGACCTATGAATTGCAATCTGCACTTTATGAGTATCCCAGGGTACTAAATATGAACATTGAAGTTTAAGAACCACTGGTCTGGCTGGGCGCAGTGGCTCATGCCTAGAATCCCAGCAGTTTGTGAGGCTGAGGTGGGTGGATTGCTTGAGGCCAGGAGTTCGAGACCAGCCTGGCCAACATGGCAAAACCTCGTCTCTACCAATAAATAAATAAACAAATAAACAAACAAACAAATAAGGGCCGGGCACAGTGGCTCACGCCTGTAATCCCAGCACTTTGGGAGGCCAAGGCGGGTGGATCACCTGAGGTCAGGAGTCTGAGACCAGCTTGGCCAACCAGCCTGGTGAAACCCCATCTCTACTGAAAATACAAAAATTAGCTGGGCATGGTGGCAGGCACCTGTAATCCTAGCTACTCGGGAGTCTGAGGCACGAGAATCACTTGAACCCAGTAGGCGGAGGTTGCAGTGAGCTGAGATTGCACCACTGCACTCCAGCCTGGGCAACAGAGTGAGACTTTGTCTCAAAAAAAAAAAAAAAATTAGCTGGATGTGGTGGCACATGCTTGTAATTCCAGCTTCTTGGGAGGGTGAGACACAGGAATTGCTTGAACCCGGGAGATGGAGGTTACAATGAGCCAAGATTGTGCCATTACACTCCAGCCTGGGCTGAGCAAGACTCTGTCTCAAAAAAAAAAAAAAAGCACTGGTCTAAGCTACTTCCTGGAGCTTTGATTTTTAAAAGAAACTGTCACTGTCTAGACTGTGACTGCTGAATGTATGTGATTGCCCTCTGGAAAAGTATGATATGCTTGGCAATTTGAAGTATTCTTAGAATAATTCTTTAAATTATTCCCAACTAAACTGTGTCCAAAATAGGTCCTTGAGAAGCTAATCCTTACTTGGCCCCCTTCATTTCCAACCCTTTGAAATTCACACTGCTCCTTTCTCCTGATCTTCTGGAAGTTTCTTTCTGAATCTAGAGAAACTCTCCTCACCAGAGAGGAATGATGTAAGCAGGCTCAATTAAATGCCCGCTATGTATAATGAAGCATATTGTTAGGTGCAGCATGGGACATAGAAGTTCAAAGACTATAGCTCTTGAAGATATTTTTATTTAGTTGGAAAGACAAGACAGAAACATTCAAAGTAAAGTAAATTTATTCCTTATATTTAGGTAGCCCTTGCTCATCTACCTCTTCTGAAACTTTGCAATAATTATGTGATGTTGGTAGGAAGGGAATGTGATGTTAGATAAGAAGTCAGATGGCCGGCACATCCATCCGACAGCCACACCACTGATATTAAGGGATTTGTTAATGTCATATGGCTCCTAAAGAGCTAGAATATGCATCCATATCTTCCAGCTCCAAGTACAAGTTTTTTTCTTTTTAAAAAATATTGTGTCACATTATACCCTCTAATGCCAAATTAATCTAAAATAAAGAAAAAGCCATATAAGATTGCAGAAGTAATTTTGGTGGTTGTGGTAGTTAAGAGGCAAGAAATCATTTGAAAGAGTTTGGGGAGTCTTCAGTGAAGAAGGATAATGTAGCAGTACCTTGAAAGATGAGCAGGACTTATCTGGGCAGATAAAGAGGATGAGCAATCCAAGAGAGGGGATGAGATGGAAAAAAACAGTATGTTCAAAGAATAATGATTAGACCAGTATCCTCAGGCGATGTGAAATCTAGATTGTTTCAGTACAGTTGAATGCATCATCTAAATTTCCCAGGTGTGGGAATCAGTGTTTAGGGTAGAGGGACCACACAATTGGTTCCTTTTTTACTTCATGGTCTTGCACAGAATCCACTGTGTAGAATTAGGGAGACATGACTTTAGATACCTGACTGGTGGAATTAAAGGTGGGAGTTTCTAGTCTGGGTTGTGTTTCATGGACTACCCCGTGTACTTTCTACAGGCAGTGTGTTGCTTGTTTGGATAGTTGGGAGCAGCTTCTCTCACCTTAAGGAACTGTGGGTAGATGGTTTGCAGGACCACATACACACACAAAATAGCCGACTAAAGAAAGCGGTGGAGATCGAGATCAGTAAGTTTGATTTGGGAACAAAACCCTGGAGACTGTATAGGTAGGTGACTGTTGGGGGTGGACAGGCGCTGAAGACTTGGATTGGTTTAGACCCAGAAGGAAGTGGCATTTGATTGGTTATTATAAGTGAAAAGGGCCCCTCCCTGGGTGAGATCTGCCAGCCCCATAATTAGGACCTGAAAATCTCTGCCAGGCCCGCCTTTGTGACGTGGCCCAGTCCACCTCAGCTATGGAACAAGCCTTGACTGGTGAGGCCCAAAGCCGGTGGCCCCCCAGAGGCGGGAGTGGGGCCATGGCTGAGGCGCCTGGGCCCAGTGGCGAATCCAGAGGCCACTCAGCCACTCAGCTGCCAGAGGAAAAAACTATCGGGGGACCATCGAGGGGCTGCTCGGGCTCCGTGCTCAGGGTGTCCCAGTTGGTGCTCCAGGCCATCTCCGCTCACAAAGGGCTGACTCTGGCAGCTCTCAGGAAGGAGCTCGGAAACGCCGGCTACGAAGTGCGCAGGAAGAGCAGCCGCCACGAAGCGCCCAGGGGGCCGGCCAAGGCCACGCTCCTCCGGGTCAGCGGCAGCGACGCCGCCGGGTACTTCAGGGTCTGGAAGGTTCCCAAGCCCAGGAAAAAGCCGGGACGCGCGAGGCAAGAGGAGGGCGCGCGCGCTCCCCGGAGGACCCAAGCCGCGCCCCGGAGCTCACGGAGGCGCCGCCAGCCGCTTCGCAAGGCGGCCAGGAAGGCCAGAGAAGTGTGGAGACGGAACGCGAGGGCGAAAGCCAAGGCCAACGCCAGGGCGAGGAGGACCAGGAGGGCGAGGCCGAGATCCAAGGAGCCGCCGTGTACCAGAGCCAAGGAGGAAGCGGGAGCGACAGCGGCAGACAAGGGGCGAGGACAGGCCGTGAAGGAAGACACCAGGCCGAGGTCAGGGAAGGACAAGAGGCGAAGCTCCAAGCCCAGGGAAGAGAAGCAGGAGCCCAAGAAGCCCGCACAGCGGACCATCCAGAAGCCAACGCCGGCTAAAACCGACCGGACATCTAGCGGGCAGGGGAAGACTCCACTAAAGACCTCCCCTAAATCTGAAGGTCTTCCTGATCCAGTTGGGAATGCATCTTGTGGGAGCAGCTTCACTCCCACCATGGACCAATGCCTTTCCCCCATAGGCCCCAAGAAGAGCGGCCGTCACACTCATTGAAATGAAATGGACCTCTAGACCACCTTGTGTCTGTTTCCTCTTTGCCGCACCTGGAAGGGAAGGGGTGGGTGGTGGTAACGTGCAGTGAAGACAGTAAATTAGCTGAGATTCTGTTCCTGCTGTAGAACTCAGAGAAATGTCTTTTAGAAGGAGAGAAAACAGAGGAAAACCAGCAGCTTAACAAGTGTTGAAGTATTGTTAGATACTCTAGCAAATCCAAATTGAGTTCTGGGGAGGAGGGCATGTTGGGAAAAGAGTAGACAGTCTTTAAGTTGAGTGGTCCCACTGATTCAAAGTGTTCTTACCTGAAATTCCTTTTAGGACAAAGTCCTCCTAAAATTGATTATAATGAGTTTGTAGTTTTTGCCTTGAATTGATAACCTATTTTAATTTAAAAGATATTCTTATGTTAATCCTTAGTTAAATAAGTGTGTGAAAGCATCCAGCATAGGGCCTGGCATAGGGTAGGTACTCATCACTGAAAGTTAAATATGTGTATAATTAATTCCCGATGGGGTGGTAATGTGCTATAGCAGAAAACTACTGGACCAGTATGTAGTAAGACCAGGATTCTAGTCAAAGTTCTGCTAGTCTGACCTTTGCTGAGTTATTTCTTAACCATTCTTGGTCTTGGTTTCCTTCTCAGTAAAATGTTGGGATTGAGCTAAGATGATTTCTAGGTGATTTAAATGTCAGTAAAATGAAAAGGGGACTTAAACATCATGGCATAATGGTTTGCTTGACAAAATTCAGCAATAAGGAAATTATCTTCTGAGAAAGTGCCAACTCCTAAAGAGGAAATTATGAAGATTGACAGATTGATTGCATAGCACAAATACAAGGAGATGGAGAAGGCTAGATAATGAATAGGTCTTTTGCTTTTCTTAACAATAACAACATGTATTGAGCACTGTGTAACAAGTATGAAACAAATGTATGATTTTAGTTCTGAATGCGGGGGTTAAGAACAGTGCAGGAGTAGTTCTCATGCCATAGGCTGACAGGACACAAATGATTCCTAGGGAAGTGAAATGTCAAAGTAGCTTATTCAAGGAAAGGAGTAGCTGTTTTCAGCCGAAGTCAAAGGAATGGGGACATGGAAGCGGCTGGGAAGTACTTTTTATTCTTAAAGAGGTAAAAGTGGCAGTGGGAAGGTATTAGAACCTCCTGGGAGCTTTCTCCAGGTATACCTGGCCAAGCTTTTCCTCAGGAGAGTCTTATATCTCCTACAAGGGGCAACAGGGTATGTGTATTTAAAACAGACCAAAAAAACAAACAAAAAAAACAAAACACCAAAAAACCACCCTTAAGTGATGCTAATATTTACCCTTTCACACCCTTGAGAATCACTGCTTTAAGCCTATGCAAAGCCTAGTAACCGCAGAATTCTTGCAGAGTTATCTCATCTATAGATGATCAGAACTTGATATTTCCCCATGTTGTAATTAAGTTTATTATGCACGTGAATGCGAGTGGAAGAATGCCTCTGAAAAGAGGCAATGAGAAAATCAAACATTGTCTATTGAACACAATTAGAATAAAGTTAATCAAGTGCCCTGATGATAGCCAGATGTATTATCCCCTTTATAGTCTTAGGATGTTTTTACCTAAAGAACCAGTGAGAGAGGAGGCAATTAGAGGCTGGCTAGGTAGATAGAGAGGGAGGTTCTCGGGAGAGAGACAGCACAGGTGGGACTGCACCTGTACCGTCCCTATGGTGTAACTAGCAGATGGAAATGTGGTTAAGAATTTCCTCTTATACCAGGATGTCTGCTCAGAAGGAACTGTCCCAACTTAGGCACAGGCACCATAAATCAACTAAATGTCCTGAACACAACCCAGAGCTAATTGTAATATCATTAGCACTGTGGTTTGGGCGCCTCCCCCCACCAAGGGTTTTGCTAAGGTGCTTGGGTAATAACCAAGATGGAGTCACTATGGTGCAACACCCCCTGGGGAACTTCACCCCTCCCATTATGACAGAACCCACAGAAGACTTCTTTTGCCACATAAAAAACCCAGAACTCAGCCTCATTTCTGGCAACCCACTTTTGAGTCCCCTCTTGCTGCTAAGAGCTTTTCTGTTGCTTAGTAAATTCTACTCTGCCTTACTCACTTTCTGGTGTCCGCTTGCCTTCTTCTTGATCATGGGACAAGAACTCAGACCTCGCTAAACTAAGGAGTAAGAAGGCTGCAATACTAGGTGGTCTAGTATTAGCCTTTTTCCTCTAAGGTAGGATGGGAATGATACTGGGAACAATTTGTTTTCTAGATTTCCTAAAAATCATCACACTTATATTTGTTTTATGATGGTTTCTTCTTTCAAACTTTCATTCATTCAGCAAAATGTATCCAATTTATTAAGTGCCCACCATATGCAAGAACAGTAGCAGACATGAGAGACCCAGACCTTGACCTTACATAGCTAACAGTGCTTATTTCAGATTATTTTTCATTGATAAGCTTTAGGGTGGCTGTACTCCAATGAAATATAAGAAATGACCATATCTCATTAGAAAGCTACCCAGATTATGAAGATCATAATGTTGGCTGGGTACTCAGCCAGAGGCATTCCCAAGAACAGCTAATCTCATCCCTAGTATTCATTCCTTAATGACTAAGTGCCTGCAGGATTCTAGGCCCTGTGCTGAGAATACTAAAACGGATAAAACATAATCTCCACTTTTCTGAGCTCACATTTCAGTGGCACATTTGGGTATTTAACTTTAGTCAGAGCAAACTGAATGACCCTGACCTCAATTATTTGCTTATCTTTTACCTCAACTGCTTAGTGTAATGCTGATCACATCACTGTTGGACTTGAGTTGTAACGAATGTTCGATGTCCTCTAGAACAAATATTCAATGGTTGTTTGAAAAACACTTAACAGAAACAAAAATGTCCTTTTAAAAACATGAAAAGGTCCAATTTAGAAATGCATGTTTAAACTATACTACACATTAATACCAAAAAATAGTATTTTTAATCAGATGGGCAAAAATCCAAATGTTTGAGAGCCTACTCTACTGGTAAGGCTGTGGGGAAACTCATATACAGTGTTGGTGGGAGTTTATACCATCCCCGTGCCTGCCAGATTTCTAGCTAGTGGACAGTCATAGTGGCTGTGTTTCTCTTTTCCCTTTTCTCAATTCCCTTACCTCCTTCCCTTTTTGGTGATGGAAAAGACCAGAATCCAAGTGGCTGAGGGGAAGCGAGAGTGAACACAAGAAAATAAGGAAACTTATGAGGCCCAGGGGCAACAAAACAATCTGGCTGGGGTAAAGAAAGCTGCAAGCCATCTGAAGATCATTCCCCAAGCAATAGGCTTGAGGCTTTTTAAGGCAACTCCTGTAGAGGAAGAGCCACGCCTTTGAGTTTCACTCAACACAGGCCCTTCCTGTCCAAGAGGGGAGGCTTTGTCACTGAGTTAATGGACAGTGGCTTCCGACCCTACTTCCACACCTGCTTTTCCATGTTTTCTCATACAACCATTTTCTACCCTATCCTCTCAATCCCAGGAATATCCAGTTACTGCAAACATGCCTCTAAGGGGTCAAGTCACACACTACCACCACCACTTGGTGGCTCCAGACTCGAGCTCAGCACTCACAGATCTTCAAGAGCAAGGTCAGCCCTTGCGGGGCCTTGAAACTGAGGGCCTCCTTAAACTCGTGCTGGGCGATCTCCCTAGTCCTGGCCCTGCTCAGCAGTCTGCCGCTGAAGTGCTCCCTGGGAGCAGACCACCAGCCCAATCCTCCAGCCTCTCCAGGTTGGATCGAGTGTCTGGCTGACTCAGGAGCATCATATGGGAACCAGGATGCCAGAGGGAGGTGGCGAGGCCCAACCTGTTGCGTCTGGAGGCTTACGTTTCAGGCAGTGAGATGAGGTGGTTCTCAGAAGATTCTGCGACTTATCTTCCCCCGTTCTGTGGTAGTCTTTTTGTCAGGAGCAAAGAGCAGGAATGGAGGGAAAAGTGAAGGAGAAGACCTAGAGCAGAAATAAGTGACACAGCCAACACATCTTTTATTCAACTGACAGGGACCATAAGTCCCCTGTTGGGTAACCCAAGGAAGTTCACAGTTCATCAGAAGGAACCAATTCAGATAATAGCTAGAAATCTGATAGGCACGGAGCAGTTGGGCTGCATGGGAAGTGGGCATTCATCCCCGAAGTTTCCTGGAAGAGGATGCCCAGGTGCCTGGTGGCAAGAGACAAGGCAGGAAAGTGGTCGTGGGGGAGGGCTTGGCTGAAGAACACACTGAGAGCAGGAGCAAGGGTCACATTTGATCTCCTAGGCCTGAAATTGCCAGTGCTTGGCACATAATAAGGACACAAAAAATTGCTTGTAGAATTGAGAGTTTGGGCTGGGCGCAGTGGCTTAGGCCTGTAATCCCAGCACTTTGGGAGGCCGAGGCGAGCGGATCACGAGGTCAGGAGATCGAGACCATCCTGGCTAACACAGTGAAACCCCATCTCTACTAAAAAAATACAAAAAGAAAAAAAATTAGACAGGCATGGTGGCGGGCGCCTGTAGTCCCAGCTACTCGGGAGGCTGAGGCAGGAAAATGGCGTAAACCTGGGAAGCGGAGCTTGCAGTGAGCCGAGATCGCGTCACTGCACTCCAGCCTGGGTGACAGAGCGAGACTCCGTCTCAAAAAAAAAAAAAAAAAAAAAGAATTCAGAGTTTGATTCTCAGGAGTCACAGGAGACTGGAAGGAAGTAAATTAAAAATGGTGAAAAGTGGAAAACAACTTTGGAAGTTACCTGACAGTAAGAAGAACCTCTAGGGAATGGAGTAGAGGGGCCAGATTTGGCAGTACTAGGCGGGCGGTGGAGTAGTGGTGGTGTCCTGTGGGGGTGTGTATGAGAAAGGGGCAGAGTGGTGAGGTGGCTGATGAATTGCTATAGCCAAGCCAAGAATTTGGAGGATGAGAGTGGGAAGTATGAATTGACTCCTGCTTAGTAGGCTTCAAGCTGATAGAAAAGAAACTGGACAGTAGGCAGAGTAATAGGTAGTAAGTGGGCTCATGATGGAATAGAATTGGCCAGAAGCTTGAAGAGATAAACTAGAATGGAAGAAGGAGTGGGGGTTGGAGAGAACAAATGCCCTTGGAAGGACATGTTATTGCTCAGTCAGAACAAGGCAAAACTCAAACAAAAAAATCTGAAAAAGAGTAGGAACAAAGAGTAGAGGAAGAATGCTGCCTGTTGGGAAAAAGGAGGTGGTGGCAGGAAAGAGGGAGAGAGCATAAGGCCTGGAGTTGAAGAGTCTCAGCCTTGGGGTCTAATCTTTTGACCTTGGAGAAGAACTGTGGGCAGATTTATAACTGTCAGTTCAGTCTGTCCTCATAGGTGCGCCTGGGAGAGGAACTGGAGGAGGTAGCAGGGTCAGAGACTGCAAGGCAGATTCCTCCCCACAGCCTGAATCTGTCAGAATCTTCTAAGCAGCAGAATGCATTTTGGGCACCATGGCTTCATTGGTTACAACCTCTACCTAGTAAGCAGAGTCTGGATTTAAATCTTGCTTGTGTCAAATCTTACTAGAAAAACCTAGTTCTCTCTTGTGCCCTGGAGACTCTGATGTTCCTGCTGCCCTTGCCCATAGGGTATGCCAAATCATTGTTAGAAATCCCTTCCATGGCCCCTCGGTCTGTAATCCAATTTTTATGTTGGAAAACATGGGTTCTTAAGGGCTTGGCATGGTAGGCCTTACTCTACCTTTGTGCTAGATGCCCACTCCACCTGCCTCTTATTAGAAGAGCCAGTGAAAAGGACAAAGCAATGGGGAATGATTTCCTTGGATGTCAGTTTTTCAGTTTTACATTGGATTTTCCATCTTTGAGTTGTTTATTCCTTTTCGTCCTTTCAGATTTCTGGACCCAAGTATCCTTAGTGCCCATATTGGAAGCCCCAGCCCCAATCAATCATAGGAGCTTGGTAGTTGCCCCCCCATAGTTTCTGATATTGGTGACTAGCCCCAGTTCTTTAATTGAGTTAAGAGTGGAAGAAGACCTTGCAACTAAGGGGAATGGAACTGAGCTCTAGCCTAGTGAGGCTATAGAGAATAAACCTGACAACAGGAGTGTGAAGATCCATCCGAAAAGGGTGAGGTACCACTGCTTGAAATATGAATCCCCTAGCCAGTGGTTCTCAAACTTTAGCTTATATCGCACATCCTGGAGGGTATTTAGTTAAAAGACTGAATGTTGAGCTCCTTCCCAAGTTTCTGATTCAGTAGTTCTCCTAGGGCGGGGGCTAAGAATTTGCATTTCAAACAAGTTTCCAGGCGATATTTATGCTGCTGGCCCAAAGACCAAATTTTGAGAGCCACAGTTTGGTATGGCTCACAAGGGAAAAGAGGAAAATTTTGCTAGCTCAGGCTCTCTAAGGATCTAAAGGAACGGATTTCACTTTTCTGATATTGCCCAGCCCCACCCACTCCCATTCAGTGCATTCATCCTAATACAGAGATGGAAAGAACTGGCCTTCTGGCCTTTCTAGGTCTGAGTCAGGACCTGCCCTTGATGGAAATAGGAAACAGTGGTTTGATTGCAGGAATGTTGGAAAGGGAGGAATTTTGTCCCAAATTATCACCTCTTTAGTACTCTGAAGCCATAACATTACTTTGACAATGGAAAAGTTTTTCCTTCCACAATTAGAACTAAGGCTTAAAGTGTAAATAGCCTTGTGAAAAGCTAACACTTTTGGTTACAGTCTCCTATGCAAGGGATTCTTTGAAAGATACTATGTTGGTGTGGAAAGGGGAGGATACTCAGAATAGGGTGGAGGCACCACAGATGGAAAAATGTGACAGGTTCCTGAAGATGATGTCCCTGTTTTACATTTTACCCAAAGAGAACATACAGACTCTTTTTATTTAAAGGGGATGGGGTGAAACATGAACGTTTGAGGCTGATTCCCTGTGGGAAAAATCATTCAAATCTATTCACTCATCTGATGGCTGTTGCTTGTTTTATTTTTCGTCCAAGAGAGGTGGTGTTGGACCGAGGTAGAGAAGACAGTGGTACACCAGAAATAACCCAAAGGATTGCCCCATCTGTAGAAGGCCCTTAGACTCCATGATGCCTTTCAGCTGGGTGCTATACTTGCACCTAACTCTGTGGGCTTCACTTTCTATCCCTACAATTACTCAAACAGATAAAAGGCTGGACGTTAACATGTAGTTATAAGGGGCGTGATCTAATAGTAAAGAATATCACTTCCCACAAGTCCTTCAAACAAGATTTGTGAGGAGCTGGATTTGTCAGCATGTCCGATCTTTTTGAAAACCAGAGAGTAGAATGTAAGCAATACCCTTGTCGTAATTAAAGACCAGACTCTATCCTTATACACTGATGCCTCTGGTACCTTAATCCTTAAAATATTTAGTGACCCTTGCCTTCTAATTCTTGACACAAATATATAATGACCATTTTAGATCAGGGAACTCCCTTTCTTTGAAGGCAGTTTAGGGATTCCACAGATGGGCTTTGAACCTGCTAAATGTGTATGGAAAACTGAGTGAATTACAAATGTCTTTTTCTCAAAAGTGCGTTTCTGGTTTCTGTCAGATTCAACAGGTCTGTACCCAAGACAGGTTCTGAACCACTGCTTATGCAGAGCTTTTAGTATTAAAGAGGGAGAGTAAAAGAAGTGTCAGAGTCCAGATTTATCACTGAACCCAATACTTTCTTTCTCCCTGGGGCATCTCCTAATACTGATCCTAAAATGCTCCTGTTTCTGAGAAGCTAGGGCAAGACCTGCCTTACAAAGGCCGGCCATTTTGCCTTATTCATAGGATCATAAGCAAGAGAAGTGCATTCCAGGAAGAATGAAGGAAGAAGGAAGGCTGCTCACAGTAGCAGAAGGGAGGCAGGGGCCAAGCTGTTCAAGTCACATAAACTCTAAGAAGCCCAGTCAGCAAAATAAGTCTATCTTCAATTCTAGTTGAGTCCAGGACTCTGAGGAGCTGTGATTCACCCAGTTTTTCCTGCAAAAGGCACAGTCGCTAAACTAAATTGGTGCAATTCACTTCCTCTTGCCTCTCTGGTTCATTCTACCAATTGTGGTTGAGAAACACATCTTAGGGAAGAAACAGTATCTAAGCATTAAAGAGAAAATATCCCACTTTGCTCCTCTTCCTCCCTAACCCCGAACTGCTCTTACATACAAGATAATTTTTAAATTATAAGATTGGTATTAACACAATTATTGATAAAGAGAAACAATGACCAACTTATCAACTAACGATGCTAGACTACTTATGCAAGCCCAGAGTTAAGGGTCTTAGTGTAGACATCTTTCCAGAATTGGAAGGAAAACCAACCAGAAAGCTTATTAGCCCGCATCAGCTGAAAAGCTAAGCCACAGCCATTTCCCCTAAAGTTCTGTTTCTGGGAGAATGAGATCTTCAAGAATAACTCTTCCCCCTTGATGAGGCAGCCAAAGTCAAACAAGTGATGGCAATAACTTGCAAACATGTAATTCCTGCCCTAATTTTCCAGCACTTGAAACAAAATCCCCACTCAATACAAAGTTTCTATGTGCCACTTGCCTGAAATCAACAAGAAACAGCTCACCTCCCCCAAAGACTTCTCTTTCTCTGCCCAGGTAAAAGCAATCTGCAGCCCAGAGATTTCAGACCTAGACATACACATCCACAATTGTCTTAATCTCAGCAGTACTGGGAAAGCTTTGTACTCAACTTAACCCGTCATTTAACCCTTTCCACTAGTGCGCCCTTAATCAGACCGCTTCCTGTCTTGAAACAAAGAAAAAACCCCATATAATCCCCACTACCCTCATCCCCAGAACACAGCCCCTAGGAAACCTAGCTTGTACAGTTTGCACATAGCATGCTGTCTTCAAAGACCCTGCACACAAATTCACAGACACATAAAGACAGTCAAGAGGAGAGAGGGGTCTGTTCAAGGGGATAAAGTTTTTGTTTTTTGTTTTGTTTTGTTTTTTCTGTGTGGGCCTGGGTTATTTGGGGGTATTAGGTCATCTCTTAGCCTTGTAGTGTGATCTCTCAGCTGGATATATGTATGTGCAGGATGAAGGGAGTAGGAATAAGGGGTAAAAAGGTTATGTTTTTCAGCAGGTGCAGGTGAGAGGTGATGTATATACTGCTGACTGGCAGGAAGACAGTAAGGAAGACAGACCCACACAGGAACAAGGCCTGGCCCCCCTGGCTTTCATATGGATAAAAAAGGGGGCTCTGGATGCCTGATCACTATCTCTTGTTTCCTCATTACTCTCTACCCCAGTGTTCACCAGAGTATTTCATAGTCACCAGTTCTGTGGGATGTAAATAGAAAGGATACTGAGGTCAAATACATTTAGGAAACACCGCATTAATAGAAACTTCAGTTTGGTCTACTGCAGAAATTTTCAGAGCCTTTAATATTCTAAAATGGCCTTTCTCTATATAGAGAGAGAAAATACAATAGTAACAGTATGCAAGAGTGATACTCAAAATGTTTAACAACTGGTATAGCATAGAGTCCAACCAATCAGAATGGATTTCAGCCATAAACTGCCAGTACCACTCTCCTCTTGAGACTAGCTCAGGCTGAATATCAGCCCATGTAGGATGCACTGCTTCCCAAAAGTTTTGCCCAAAGAACTCTATTTTTATGTGCTATCTCACAGAACTGGTGCGAAATGCTCTGGCCATTGCTGGGACCTCATCTTTCTAGGGATGGGGTCAGGGCTCATGATTCTGGCCACTGAGGTTCAGGAGAATGGCAGCCCTGGCAGTGACTCCTGGTAGCACCGGCTGATTAGACTTGACCATAGCTGTAGTGGAAACAGATTTCAAAAGACAGATGTTCCTCTGTCCCAGCTGTTCCGGGGACTTTGTCCCTGGTGGGTCAGCAGGTGCCTGTCCAGGTGATGTTTTCGGCCAAAGCTCTTCTCACAGCGAGGGCACTGGAAGGGCTTCTCCCCAGTGTGGGTCAGCCAGTGTCTCACAAGGTGGTGCCTTCGGCCAAAGCTCTTCCCACATTCAGTGCACACGTGACACTTTGGCACTGGTGGGGCACGCTGCCGTTTCCTTGTGCCAGGGTTCTCTCCAACCTCTTGGCCCTTGAAGGATTTGCCTTCTGCATGCACTCTCTGGTGGCTGGCCAGATGGGAGTTGCATCGGAAATTCTTACCACACTCAGAGCACCTGCTGGGCTTGTCATGTAGGTGGGTTTTCTGGTGCCTGATGAGGTGATGTCTTCGCCCAAAGCTCTTCTCACACTTGAGGCAGCTGTAGGGTCTCTCCCCAGTATGTGTTTGTTGATGCCTGGCAAGGTGGGAGCCCCATACAAACTGTTTCCCACACTGGGGACATGTGTGGGGTCTTAACAGGGAATCCATCTCTGTGCTACACAGCAGGTTTGAGAAACTATCTTCCTGAAGAAAAGGGGGCCCCAGGAGCATTCCTCTGGAGCTCCTGGGCATGGAATCCCAGCTCTCATCATGCTCCGGGTTCCAGAGAACAGTATCTTCAGACACACTGGATAACATTCTGGGAGGTTCTGCTTCTAGTTCAGGGGTATCCCCCTCATGTTCACTTCCATCTCCTGCGGAGAAGGGGAAATACCAACCCCAAGAGAAGAGTCACAAGAGAGTGCTTGAGGCCTAAGTCACAAATGAGGTTGTCTGATACCTGCCAGGGCCCAGACTTGACCCCAGAAGGGCTGAGAGAACATAGTCTAATGTCGTACAAGATAGTGCAATAGATATAGAGGTTAAAAGCCTAGGCTTAGGAGGCAGATTACCCAAGATGGAATCTCAGCTTTCCCACTTAACTTCTCTAAACCTTCATTTCTTCTGTAAAATTGGAATAATACGTCTTTCTCAGGTGGTTATAAGATAGATAGCACAGAACCTGCACATAGCTTAAGTACTTAGTAAATGGTATATGTTATTGTTATTGTTATTATTTATTACCATTATTTATTTACTACTATATATTACTATTAATCAGCATCTATCTAAGCATAGATGGAGAGAATTACAGAATGTGCCGCAATTGTCACTGGCTGAATGACACCTGTCGGCAATCCTCAAGGCATTCCTGAAATGGGTGGGAGGCTGACAACAATATCAACAATAACAACAACTAACATTTATTGAGTGCTTATTATGTGCTTGGCGCTGTTCTATTCTAATATTCCAATATATTCGTGTATTTAATTTTCACAATAATTTACAGACGAAGAAACCAAAGGGAGTTTTATTACTTTTCCAAGGTCCTACAAGTACAGCCCAGAATTCAAATCCACAAAGTGCCTGCTACACCATTCTGTTACACTCCCTTGTTTTGAAGAAAAAAAGTCTCTAAACCTTTCATCTCTGGAACTCTCTGAGGCAGAGGAGGGATTAAGCGAACATGGAATGATGATGCCCTGAACTGTGAAGGAAGTGGCTGAAAGCCTGTTCTAGGTTCTTACCTGTATATGTGACCCTCAGAATGTCCCTCTCCTCTAAGTCCTGGGGGTCAGGGACCCATTGTTCTTCTCCTCCTTCTAGTTGAGAAAGCATGTCCAGTTTGGGAATTGGAAATCCTGCTCGTGGGAAAGGAAAATAGAACTGTCAATTAGTTCAACAGCAATTCTATATTTCTGAAAAAAAAACATACAAAAAACTGTTTCCTATTGTTTGGAACTCTAGACAAAAGAAGGTCAAGAAAGAAACATATCCCCACCCCAACCTCTTCCCCCACCCATTTCTGTTAAGTCCCTCTTCTCTGCCTAGAAAATCACTCTCCTTCCCAATGAACCTGTTTTCTTCCACTCAGACACTTCCAGCCCAGCTGGCCTTTCTGGACATAACTTCACTTTAGTACTACTACAACAGTCCTACTCCCTGCATCCCTGTCTTCCTCTATATGGTTCCCAAGTTTACAAGGACCCAGTTCCCAGTTCTCTCTGCTTTGTGAGAACCTCCTAATTCCCAACCAAGAAAAACCTCAAGTTCTTTACTCCACAATTCAGCATCATTTGCTTTTTTACTTTTTTTTTTTTTTTAATGATGCTTTACTCTCATTCTCTTGGGATTGGCCCTAGTGTTCTTTCTCTGGCGGAAGCATAGACAGATTCCCTGCCACAGAAAGAGTCCTAGACAGACACTATCCAATAGCCCTGAAGCAGATGGCTCCGTCCTCCCAGAGTACAATCTTCTAGTGGCTGGAGAAGGTCATGCTTACTCAGAGAGACTACTATCCCACAGTTTTCCTGCATGACATATTCTCCATAAAAGTCTGTCTGAGAGGGGTCCAGGCTCCGCCACTCCTCCTGAGAGAAGCACAGTGACACATCCTTGATGGTTACCAGGCCCTGAAACAAAATGTAGCATCTTCTGTCAGCAGCTGTTTTTTAAGGAAAATGTGATTCAGTATGAAAGGCTAAGTTAGTAGAGGAGAGAGGGTGAGAAATGATCTGAGAAAAGAGCTGCCCAGAAGTCCCTGGGTAGGGCACATAGTTTTGGTAACAGGGAAATGAGGAGAGGAGTAAAGGTAGATGGTCAAGGAGTGAGTGAGTGTAATGTTACTGGAGGAATTTCCCAACTGGGGCCATGAGAAGCTAGAGGCATCACAAACTCATCAACCCTTCTGTTTAGCTACAGGTGTCGACTCAGTCACTTCTCCCTGGCCTTACTCTTTTTTTGAAGAAATTGTGTACCATTTCCTCCTTCTTCCACTGGACCTTGCCTTTTCTATCAGCACAAAATGCTACAGATAAAACATTCTTTCTTGCCTCCCTTGCCACAGCATTTTTTTTTTTTTTGAAACGGAGTCTCACTGTCACCCAGGCTGGAGTGCAGTAGCGCAATCTTAGCTCGCTGTAACCTCCACCTCCCAGGTTGAAGCGATTCTCCTGCCTCAGCCTCCCAAGTAGCTGGAATTACAGGCACCCACCACTACACCCAGCTATTTTTTTGTGTTGTTAGTAGAGACGGGGTTTCACCATGTTGGCCAGGCTGGTCTCGAACTCCTGACCTTGTGATTTGCCCACCTCGGCCTCCCAAAGTGCTGGGATTACAGGCATGAGCCACCGTGCCTGGCCATATCTTTATATTTTTAGGCAGCACAGTATGGTGGTTAGGAGCTCAGAATCTGGAGCCAAGTGACTCAGCTTTGCCACTTTCTCGCAGCATGACCTACACAAGTGCCTTCATCTCTCCCTGCCCCATTTTCTCATCTGTAAAATTGGATAACTGAGTTGTTCTCAGAATTAAATGAGTTAATATACATAAAGCACCCAGAAAATGGCATACATGATAAGCACTCTGGGGGTGTACTCTATTAGTACTAACACTATTATTATTAGCTTTCCACAGCTCTCCTATTGCCTTCTGAATCTAAACCTATTTTCCTCTCTAGCTCTGCCCCTCTTTATATCCTTCTTCCTCTTCTTTCCTATAAATGCTCCCTCATCTACCCAATCCTTCCACTTTAGGTTCTTCTAAGCTTTCTTCAGGTCCTCTTTTCCTAATCTTTCCAGATTTATTTCTTAAAGGAAGGTAATTAATTATTCTTAAAATCCTCCTGTGGATAACAAACACAGCCATCCATTAAAAACCCTAACCTTGGCCAGGCACGGTGGCTCATACCTGTAATCCCAGCACTTTGGGAGGCTGAGGTGGGAAGATCACCTGAGGTCAGCAGTTCAAGACCAGCCTGGCCAACGTGGCAAAACCTTGTCTCTACTAAAAACACAAAAATTAGCCAGGTGTGGTGGCGCGTGCCAGTAATCCCAGCTACTTGGGAGGCTGAAGCAGGAGAATCGCTTGAACCCAGAAGGTGGAGGTCGCAGGGAGCCAAGATTGTACCACTGCACTCCAGCTGGGGCAACACAGTGAGATTCTGTCTCAAAAACAAAAAAATAAAACAAAACCCCAAAAAACCCTAACCTCAAGGAATTCCCTTTCTTGTGGCTCCATTTAATTTTCTAAGGGTCTTATGACCCCTTGGAAAGCGATAGAATCTATTCAGTTATAAGATGAACATACCATTGATGATCATGTGAGCCAACTCATCAATGGGCTGATGCGAAAGCAATACAAAGGCAGCTGTGATGGGACCACAGGAGACGCCAAGGGAAGCAGAGCTCACCTGTGATCCAGCTGCAAGAAGTGCAGCTGCCATCTCCCAGTCTCCAGTGTTCCCCTCCTGGGGAATTGCAGGAACCCAGGGAGCAGACTGAGCTGATAAGGAGAGAGAAGAAACATTAGAGAATAACTACCCTTTCTCAATGGGGCCTGGGCCCCATTTTAGAGAGGCTTAAGGGTCACATCTTCTGTATCTATGTCCATTCGTAAAACTCAAATGCATAAATGTAGATGAGAAGGCCACCACTCAAAATGTTCTGAAAGGGTATCAGATGGCTTTTAGTTAGACTAGCTATAGTTTGAAATTACAGTACTTGACTGTAATTTTCACCTAGTAAATAACATCTTACTGAGTGTGTTATCCAACAGTAATCAGGTTGCTGTCACTTGCTTTATCTCCCTCATTCAGTATCACTAATTATGCATTTGCATGTGGAGAGAGTAATTATGAAGAAACAAGAGAAGCCCCGTTGCATGGTTTGCTGAATTCAGGAGCCTATTCTGTACCTGTGACCAGGGCTCAGAAAGAATGGGCTGGTCCTGGTACAGGTTATGCTATTTAGTCCATGGCAATTTGGAGATTTTTAACCCTACTTTTGGAAAAAATATTAGGAGACTAGGCACTGTGCTTCCCACACACTCTGTGAGCTCTCACCCTTCTCCTGAAGGGACTGTGGCTCCTCTTCAAGGTCACAGCACAGGTGCTCCAGAGGTCCTGGTGCTGTTCTCCATGGCCCCTCTTCCTGACTTCCCCTTTCCACCTGGGGCTCTGCTCCATCCAGCTGTACATTCATTGATTCCCATCCTGTCCCCAGAGCTGCTGTCTGTTCTGAAAGCATTTCTGCTGCAGACCCAAATTGTGACCTGGAACAAATTCATATCAGCAATGTCCATGAAAATGGGAAAGGAGTGATATTCCTAAGGGAGTTATGAAGAACAGGCCCAGGGATAATAGATGAAACTAGAAAGGAGGAGTTTGCTGGAAGATGAACTTTAAAAGCTTGATGTGTTCCGATCAACTAAGCCTGCACCAAGCTTCTTGGAGGAACTAAGAAATTGGCAGGTGCTACGTAGCAAAGCCACTAACTGGTATTTTGTGGACCTCATTATAGAAACAGAATATACCTGAAGGTTAGAAGAAGTTCGTTTAAAAAAAAAAACTGTCCTGGAAATTCAAAGGCTATCCATTTAATTTCAAGCACATGAAGTACAGGAAAGTAAGCAATTTGGAAACATACAGGAAGAAATACACATAGACCTGCACTCAACATGATGGATGTAATCACACAGAAGATTTTCTGCCACAAATCACAGTCTCATCAGTTTAGAATGAAATGATTACTGTAGGTAAAAGTCCCAACCAAGGGGCATATTTGTATCATGAGGCTGAGCCAAAAGGTACCTCACTTGGGACAAGCCTCAACAAAAAGGCACTTGGTCTACCATCCAATGAGAACTGGTAGTAAATATGGTAGAAAAACTAATAAATTGGAAAGCAGATGTAAGACTCCAAAGTAATCCTAACAGTTAAGAGAAATTGTTGGTCAGTGAGGAGCTGAAGTTTAATCAGGAAAAGTAAAAAGGAACAGAAAGAGTTTGAACCAGAGCTGGAAAAGGGGGTAAGAAGTGCTGCTAACATGACCTAGAAGAACAAACCTGTTTATTTGTCAGGCACCAGTCAGATCTCATTAGAAAAATATATTCAGTTTGAAAGAAGCATATGGTGAAGCCAGTGTGTGTTCATCAGAAAACATCAAGGTCAAGAAAGGGATGGGAAATACAGCCACTGGGAAAGTTAAAAATGTCGGATGTAGTTTTCTCTGTCTGGAGAAGAAGGCTGATGAATGATGCTACTAATGAATAAAAACAGAGGTCCCATCTATCTCTAAATAGGTCAAACAGAAAAAATGGGTCTTGATTGCAAGAGAAGAGATTTAGGTTATTATTTTTTTAATTCTTAATAATCCTGCAGTGTACAATACCAGATAGTGGGCTCTTCTTTTTCTTTGGACATCTTAAGAGCAGGATGGGTCACACTTCTGTTGTGATAGGGCTTTATGGCAGAGAAATAATCTGAGACTCAGAATCTCTTTCTGTTTGGCAACATATTTTGGGTATTCTTATTCAATATCCAAACAGTCAGAGTCAGTGAAAGGCTTCCAAGAGCAGTCAGAAACTTGGTAACTATCCTGGCTTACTTACATCCTTTCAATAACACTTGCAAAAACCTTGAAGGCCAGGGTAGGTAATCACAGATGTCAAGTCGTCTATTTTCTTGCCTACTTGTCTTTGACAAAAGAGGTAGGTGGGAACCCTAAGCCCAATGCACAGGAAAAACAAATTTCCCTTTCATCTCAGAAGTCCAAAGATGGCTCAGGGCCTCATGGGAGCACCCTGGACTGATTCCCAGCTTAGGAGGTTTCCTTTTCAGAGACTTTTCATGAGAAAGGAAAATTCTTGCTAAAGCAATAAAGGGAAACTTCCATTTTAGCTCTCTTCTCTGAATTCCAGCCCTGTATCCACTTTTAACACACAGGGCACTAATTCTCCCTCTTCATCCCATCTTTCTGGTTCTCTAGCTCCTGTGCAAATCCTCCCTGAAGGCTTTACCTCTAGCTACATATCTGGAGCTAGAAGTACATACTTGTCTCAAACCCTTTCTCCATCTCCCCCAGGTAGCAGAGTCTCTTAATGGGAAGCCTCTTTCTGCAGAGCCCATTGGGCCAGCTGTAAGTCTTTCTATACCATTGATAGAAATCCGTGGAAATGCTAGCAAAAATATCAGCAAAGGATGGGATGGGTACCTGTCCTCAGCTTGCATTTCCTAAGACGTTCACGCAGAGCCAGCACCTGGGCGGTTAAGGTGGTAGCCCTAACCTCGTTTCTCCTGGTTCCAGGATGATCCCATGCCCACTGGAGTGTGGGTTCTAGGGCTTTCATTTCCCCCTTTTCTTCACACATATGGGTAGCAAGGGACCTGCAAAAGGAAGTTTTTGCAGCCAGTGCTGATGAACAGAAAAGGGGCCATGTTATAAAAATGAGTAGCCCAAGGGCACATGGACGAGTTGGCTCCGTCCATCAGAGAACCCTGGCTCCTGCCACGGGTAGGGCATGGGCGGGACGGGAGCCTGCTCAGGGGTAAGGTTGCTTCTTCCCTCCTTCTTGTCATAGTGCCCCTGGAAAGGGTCAGATTTCAGAGAATCCGAGCAAGGCAGAACTGGAGCAGGGGAAGTGAGGTCAGAAAACAGGTTTCCCATGAGCTGGGGCATGAGCAAGTGAAGAGAAAGGGAGCCACGGGGTAACCTGTGCGCGAGTGACAGCGGCGGGAGCCCGCAGGGCCTGACAGTTGCGATGGGCACGGGGAGACAGGGCGAGGGGCGGGCACAGAATGTCAGCAGGGCAGACCCCCGGGAAAGGCAGCAACCCGGAAGACGCGCCGATCCTCCTCCCAGCCCCCATGGGTGACCGAGCCCCCACCAGCCGCCCCGGGAAGCCAGGCGTCCCTCCCTCCAGCCGCAGTTCCCTCCGGCCCGGCTCCACTCACCCCCGGTCGGCTTGGCCCGCGGCCCGGTGCCTCCCTCCCGGGCGCCGCCTGCCCCTCCCCTCCGCCCTCCGCTTGCGTCTGGGAGCCGGCGGCCGGCGGAGCCAGCGACAGGCGGAGACGGCGGCCCGGCGGGTGCGGGCGGGGCGGGGCGGGGCGGGCACAGGAAATCCCCGCCCGCTTCCGGGGCTCGGCGGCGGCGGAGGCGCGGGGAGTGGGAGGGAGAGGAGTGGGAGGGAGGGAGAGAAGTGGGAGGGAGGGGAGGGGTGGGGGCGGGGCTGCGGCTCAGGCGCCACCTAACGCGAACCCGGGACCTCCGCGCCCGCCGCCGTGGGGAGGGTATGGCCCGAGACGCTTGGAGGGCGGCGGGCGCTGGGATCGCAGCCTGCTGTGGCCACTTGCCCGCACTCTTGCCTGACTGACCATTTTCCGCTCTGGCTACTGGGCCTCCCACGGAGTTCTGTCCTCAGGGGTTCATCTTACCTGGAATTGCGTAACCGCCCGTTACAGGCCAGACCGAGGCCGAGAGCGATTTCTCCAGACAACAGTCTGGAATTCCTCAAGGAGCGTACCCTCTAGTTTTCACGATAGGATAAAGGGCTTGAGAGAGCACTGAGGAGGAGTCATTCATTCTGCCTGAGGGGAAGTCAGGTTGCTATCTGAAGTAGGCCTTGCGGCTGCTGTCCCATTCGCGGGAGCCGTAGCCGCAGGTGACACCTGAGCTCTCGAAATGTGGCTGGTCTGAATAGAGATGTGTTCTAAGATTTAGAAGATTTAATTTAAAAAGTGATATTTTGGGGTATATTGGGTTAAATATATTAAAATTAATTTCACCTGGTTTTAACTTTTTAAATGTGGCTACAAATAGTTTTTAAATTACAAATATGGTTTGCATTATATTTCTATTGCATAGCGCTACCTTGCAGCATTAAGATGGATTTGACTGGAAAAGATGAGAAGGGCCTACAAACAGTGAGTAAACCCATTGCTGTTAGAATCTGTTTATAACCTACAAGTCACATTCATATTCCTTATTTCATCATTACAATTTTGAAAAATTTTATTTAGTAGACTTAAAAAATAAGTGACTCACTTAAGGTCATATGTGACAATCATTCGTTTAATACATATTTATTTTCTACATGTGCCAGACACTGTAACTAAATGCTGGGAGTTAAAGGATTCACAGTCTGGGGAAGCACATGTCAACAAATATTTGCAATAAAACATAGTAGATTCTAAAACAGAGGAATGTACGCTGCACTTGAAGCAAAGAGAAGTGACCATGTATGGGACGGAGGTCAGAGAAGGCCCCCCACTCTGACAGAAATCGTGAGGCAGAGAAGAGTCGGGAGGGCTGTCTAATGATAAAGAGGAAAATGCAGTAGACACACAGTTGGGAAGAATATAGAGCATATTCTAGGAGCAGATCATGGGGTATGTCAGGGGAGTAGTAGAGCCAGAGTTTTTATCCCAGGTCCTGGATCTAAGTCCAGGGGTTCTTTTCACTTATGCTACCACTGGTGATAAATATAAGGTGCGTTAATTGGAGTAGGCTAGCAAAACCAGTATCTCAGGGCTTAACTCCATAAAGGCTTATGTTCATACAAGTCACAGTGTGGTAACAAGTTGGTTGGGGCCAGAGGGTGGGGTCTGTACTTCTTGCATTCATTGAAGGACCAGGCTTCTTGCATTTGGTGGTTCTCCCATGCCGAGGCCTTGGTAATGTAGTCAAATCTGTGGCCCTCAGATAAGGGAGGCTGGCTGTGGTTAACTTGTCAGAGATATTAGGGGCCAGTCCTGGAAGTGGTGTGTATCATTTTCACCCCATTCCCTTAGCCAGAATTCATGCACATGGTCACATGGCCCCACCCAGCAGGTGGCTGGGAAGTAAAGAATGTGTGCCTCATGGAAAAGGAAATGGGGGCTGGTGGACACAGCATTGCCTCTGTCACACAGAGTTAAATTGAACATAACCAAGTACCTAAACCTGACTTTACCTGAAAGAATGTTAGGAAAGAACTGATAGATATTATAATAGCTGAAACTCTCCTCGACTGTTTTGGGAAACAAATCAGTGTGAGATTTTTTCCAAAAAAAAAAAAAAAGCCAGTCGCAGTGTCTCACACCTGTAATCCCAGCACTTTGCGAGGTAGAGGCGGGCAGATCACAAGGTAAGGAGTTCAAAACCAGCCTGGCCAACATAATGAAACCCTGTCTCTAGCCGGGCATGGTGGTGCGTGCCTGTAGTCGCAGCTACTTGGGAGGCTGAGGCAGGAGAATCGCTTGAACCCAGGAGGTGGAAGTTGCAGTGAGCAGAGATCGTGCCACTAATACTCCAGCTTGGGCAACAGAGTGAGACTTCATCTCAAAAAAAAAAAAAAAAAAAAAAAAGAGGCTGAATGGTATCATCTTCTTTATACCAGAACCTTTTCTTTTTAAAAATAACGTTTATAATTTTAAATTTATGTAGTTACATAATAGGTGAATATCTTTATGGGGTACATGAGATATTTTGATGCAGGTATGCAATGCATGATAATCACATCATGGAAATCAGGTATCCATCCCCTCAAGCATTTATCCTTTGTGTTACAAACAATCCAATTATACTCTTTTAGTTACTTTAAAATGTACAGTTATTATTGACTATAGTCACCCTGTTGTTCTATTAAATACTAGGTCTTATTCATGCATTCAAACTATTTTTTGTACCCATTAACCATCCTCACTGTCCCCATTCCCCCATTACCCTTCCCAGCCTCTGGTAACCATCCTTCTACTCTCTATCTCCATGGGTTGAATTGTTTTGATTTTTAGATCCTCCAAATGAGTGAGAACATGTGTTTGTCTTTCTGTGTCTGGCTTATTTCGCTTAACATAATGACTTCCAGTTCCATCCATGTTGTTGCAAATTACTAAATCTCATTCTTTTTTTATGGCTGAATAGTGCTCCATTGTGTATAAGTACCACTTGTTCTTTATTCATTCATCTGTTAATGGACACTTAGATTGCTTCCAAATCTTGGCTATGGTGAATAGAGCTGCAATAAACATGGGAATGCAGATATCTCTTTGATAAACTGATTTCCTTTCTTTTAGGTATATACCCAGCAGTGGGATTGCTGGATCATATGGGAGCTCAATTTTTAGTTTTTTTGAGGAACCTCCAAACTGTTCTCCCTAGTAGTTATACTAATTTACATTCCCACTAGCAGTGTATGAGGGTTCCCTTTTCTCTACATCCTTACCAGCATTTGTTATTGCCTGCCTTTTGAATATAAGCCATTTTAACAGGAGTGAGATGATATCTCATTGGAGTTTTGATTTGCATTTCTCTGATGATCAGTAATATTGAGCACCTTCTCATATGTCTGTTTGCCATTTGTATGTATTCTTTTGAGAAATGTCTATTCAAATCTTTTGCCTATTTTTTAACCAGAGTATTAGATTTTTTCCTATAGAGCTGCTTGAGATCCTTATATATTCTGGTTGTTAATCTCTTATCAGATGAGTAGTTTGCAAATATTTTCTCCCATTCTGTGTGTTGTCTCTTCAATTTGTTGATTGCTTCTTTTGCTGTGCAGAAGCTTTTTAACTTGATGTGACCCCATTTGTCCATTTTTGCTTTGGTTGTCCGTACTTGTACAGAATCTTGTCTTAAACATCACAAGGAATGCAAAATGTCTTTATATTATGCTTTGGTGTGCCACCTCTTTAGTTATCAGTTAACAAACTCTGCAAGGTGTAGATCTGCATGGGTTCAGGGACATTAAGTGAGCCAAGAGGCACAATCAGGAATTGAGCCCTGGTCTGACTTCTCACTGGGTGCACCTTTCACCAGAGTGGTACTTTACCTTTTACAATGGACAAGTACAAACTCCTATGCAGTGTTACAGCAGGGATTAATTAACTGTGCATTGAGTAGCAGGCAGATGATTCTATCTTTTTCAGACTTTCTGATGGAGGAGTTTCAAGATCAGCTTTGAAGGTGAAATGTAGGAAGGGCATCCCATATAGAATCAGAAGGCAGAAATGGACATGCTGTGGCATGTTGTGGAATGAAGAACACACATATGTGGGGGTGTCAGTCTAGAGTAGAGAAGAAACAGGGAAATTGATAGAATAGTGGATGAAGGTAGTGGATGAAGAATTTTTTATTTGCTATATCAGGTGATAGGGAGTCATTATATTTGTGTTTAAAAGAAAGTGATACACCTGATGGTGCCAATCATATCATTGTAAGGAGACTTGGTGGTCTTGGGCTGCTCTGTTCATGGAATTCTGGTAACTGCGATGAGTTGGGCACACAGGTGGATTCTAATGTGTGGAATACAGAGTTCCTTGGGACATAGCAGCATTCTTCCTGCTGCTGTTGGTCATAAGTAGATATAGGGTATGAACTGTGAGAGTGAGTGGCTGCAGTGGTGAACACAATCATTTAAGGTAAAATAAAGCCAAGGAACTGAGAGACTAGAGTGCTAGCAGGGATAGGGTTCAAAATATTTAACTACTACTGCTAGCATGGCATGGACCCGTCAAAATAGATGTAGCCCATAATGCTGGTGCAGGGTCCTGCAGGCACCTTGTTGTGTTAAATGATTACTTTTTGTTTCTGAATCTTCAAAAGATCTGTTGAATCCTGATGAGGGGCTAGAGCTTTGAGGCATGACATTGAAGAGTACTGACAGTGGCTATGAAAATATTTCAGTATTTTAGCAAGGAATACAATTATACTTGCACATATTCATATGCATGAGATGCATTGTCCTCATGGATGTTGAAGTCACTAGGAATAATGAAGGCATTATGGAGAGAGGGATAGTAAGCCAGCTGATGGAGTCTTAAATGAAAGGTGAGTGACCAGGAGTGTGGTAGGTAATAATAACAAGGAGGAGTATGTGTGGAATAGTTTGATGACATGTGCTTCAATGCAGCTGGACATTATTTAGAGAGGAAGGATGAAAATGGTACTTGAAGCAGCAATGAGGAGAAAAGAGAACATTTACTGTACTTGTAACTCTCAGTGATATAAAGCAATGGCTTTCAAATATATGTATATAGCTGGGTGCAGTGGTTCATGCCTGAAATCCTACTTATTTGGAAGGCTGAGGCAGGAGGATAGCTTGGGGCTAGGAGCTTGAGACCAGCCTGAGCAACATAGCGAGACTCCACCTCTAAAGCAAATTAGCTAGACTTAGTGGTGTGCACCTGCAGTCCTAGTTGCTTGGGCAGCTGAGGTGAGAGGATCACTTGAGCTCAGGAGTTCAAGGCTATAATGAGCTATGATTGCACCATTGCATTCCAGCCTGAGCAGCTGAGCAAGACCTCAGGTCTAAAAATAAATAATTTTAAAAACCCGCAAATATATGTATATATATGTGTGTTTGACATATTATTGTGATATACGGCAAGAAATACATTTATTTTTATTTTTTATTTTTTTAAGACAAGAGTTTCACTCTTGTTGCCCAGGCTGGACTGGAGTACAGTGGCACGATCTTGGCTCACTAACCTCCACCTCCCAGGTTCAAGTGATTCTCCTGCCTCAGCCTCCCAAGTAGCTGGGATTACAGGCACGTGCCACCATGCCCAGCTAATTTTGTATTTTTAGTAGAGACAGAGTTCACAATGTTGGTCAGGCTGGTCTCAAACTCCTGACCTCAGATGATCCACCCTCCTCAGCCTCCCAAAATACTAGGATTACAGGTGTGAGCCACCGCGGCCAACCAAGAAATACATTTAGATTATGATCCAGCACACCCATCATTTATTTAATTGAGGCAAAATTTTCATAAAACAATGTTTAACTACATACAGTATGTGCTGAAGTTTTATATTGTTACTTTATTTAAAGTTTTCTGTTAACTATCCACTAAACTGATTTCATAACTCACTAGTGGGTTGCAATCCACCATTTGAAAAGCCTTAGTATGTAGATTGTAGAATTTAAAAATTGCCACCTTTTTCGAGGGCTGCAAGGGAAGCATGCTATTTCCATGAGAGAGCCAGGTTTCAGTTAAAGGGGGTAAAAGAAACATCCATCATAGAAGTTGAAGGATATAGGGGATTTTATTGATGACAGACCCTGAATCACATAGGTTACAGTGGAAGGAGTTAGGGGTTGTGCTGGGATTGGAGCCTGATTCAAGTTAGGCAATGTAGGTGACTCTAATAGGGTAAGAATTTCTATGATGAGGAATGATCTGGAGGGCAAGGCTTCTTGTGTGAGTATGGGAAGCAAGGATCTAGGGCATGATGGGATTAGTAGTCATCTAGTGAGGTGGATAATCAGCTCTAATTATAGACTGCTTTTGGGGACCCGTCTCTCAGTTAGCTAATGAGTGGTGAGGTGAGGTGCAATGGCTGATTGGGCTGAGTAAAAGTTGTATGGGTCATAGAATGAAGGTGTCACTACAAGTGTGCTGAGCTCTGTCAGCCCTCTTTCAATCCTGTTGTGGACAGGTTGATGCTACAGGAGGGGTATATTTCCAGAAGTACCAGAGCTCTGAGGGTACCTTACATCATACTTGGCAATGGGGTTGGTAGTGGTAGTGGTATCAAGGCTTAAGAAGTTCTGTGGCCTACCCTTTTAATTGCTACTGTTCTTGATAGTGAGGGAGAGGGAATGAGTGGCCTTACCAGAGGGTAACAGTTTCTTGTGGACTCTTTATGTAGGAAAATTTTAATTTAAAAAACCAGCAGTAAAAAAGTAGGCAGGAGGTGTGGTAGAAAGTTCGGGAGTTTGAGACCAGCCTGACCAACGTGGAGAAACTCCGTCTCTACTGAAAATACAAAATTAGCCGGGCGTGGTGGTGCATGCCTATAATCCCAGCTACTTGGGAGGCTGAGGGAAGAATCGCTTGAAGCTGGGAAGCAGAGGTTGCAGTGAGCTGAGATCGTGCCACTGTACACCAGCCTGGGCAACAAGAGCAAAACTACGTTTCAAAAAAAAAAAAAGAGGAAAAAAAAAGAAAGAAAAAGAAAAGAAATAGCACTAAGTTAATAACCAAAGGCTTTGTTTTTTGGTCTTGGCTATGTCTCTGGGTGACAGATTAGATCCTTAACCTCATCTATCAAATAAATATGTCATTCTTCTTTTCCTTAAAAGCTGTTATGATGACTAAATTAAGAAAAAATAGGCCGGGTATGGTGGCTCACACCTATGATCCCAGCACTTTGGGAGGCAGGGGCAGGCGGATCACCTGAGGTCAGCAGTTCGAGACCAGCCTGGCCAACATGGCAAAACCCCATCTCTGCTAAAAATACAAAAATTATCTGGGCTTGGTGGCAGGTGCCTGTAATCCCAGCTAGTTGGAAGCTGAGGCAGGAGAATCACTTGAACCCGGGAGGTGAGATGTTACAGTGAGCCAAGATTGTGCCACTGCACTCCAGCCTGGGTGACAGAGCAAGACTCTGTCTCAAAAAAAAAAAAAAAGAAAAAAAGAAAAAGTATAGGCATATGATATGAGTTTATAAAGCCCAATTCAAATGTAAGATGTTGGCAATGGGCATTACTTGGTAGAAATAATTTGTAGTCAGTGTGGATTGTGAACCCTAGGCAGCTGTCAGTGACAGGTGATATTGCAATCAGGATAAGACTACATGTTTTATAAGATTTAAAGATTCTTTTGATGGTGGGACACAACACAAAGACACTTGGATAGATTAAAGGCAGATCTCTTTGTTAGGTATCGCTCCAGAGCAGAGAAGGTTGCCATGCAGGGCCATATAGAGGGTTGCACCCAAGGACAAAGAAACGGCATGCTGGAGCTGCAAGAGGCTTATGTATGGCAAACAGGATGGCATTAGCAAGGTTTCTTGGTTTCCTAGGGATTGGGTATTTTGAATAATTCTGTGGCCTAAAGAAAGAGCGGGCTGGCCTTGGGTGTTAAGGATCTGGGGACCTCTGGCAGATGGGTATTGTATATTTTAACTTAGGAGTGTTAGAGCTGGATAAGGGAAGTAGTTGAGCTAGGAGCTTGCTACACTGTTCTCAAGAGTAACTGAGAGTTCATGACATCAAGACTGGGTCAAGACAGCACTTGTGAAATATGTTATACTAGGACAGCTTCTAAGTGGTGTAATTTCAAACTGTCATTTTTTTAAATAGCACAAAAACTTGCTCTAAGCAGACTTATTTGCTTCATCTTATATTTTCATTTAAGCATTTTGTTGAACACTACATTTTAGTATGCTACAGAAAAGGTACTCTTTAATTCTGTCATCTATGACTTAAAAATATTTTAAGTAGGCCATATTGTTGAATCATTGTAGACAAATACCTGGCACCATCTAGGACCCAGTGGCAGAAAGAGTTAGAAGCTGGGTTAAAATTATGAGATTATAAATACTTATTGCATATAATGGTTGGAATGATAGTCTCAAAGTTGTTTTCCATATCCATTTAGGGTTATTTTCTTACTATATAGCTGTGGTAGTAATTTTAAGATGTTCTCTAGTTGAGATAGGAAAAACCAAAGTAATTTTCCCTACTCTCTACTCTCAGTCACTCAGTGCAATACTTCTGACACCAGATTTGTAGGTTTTTTCCCTACACACCAAGCATTTCTCAAATGTACACCAGTGGTCATCCCCTAATTTGTGTTAGCAATGCTGGCACAATCTTCCAGGAGATAACATCAGATCACACAGCTTAAGGGCTCAGTCCCACAAGACTGACCACTTCAGATGCCAATTAAAAGCTCCGAGATTTTACCTGTGCTTCTGACTGGCTATACATTTCCTCAAGAGCAAAAATCTTTCTTCTTTAGAGATTATTTCTCTGTTTCCCAAACAGCAGAATGACATATCTTTTTCTTACCCTAAGACATAATTTTTTTCCCTACTTCCTTTTTTTTTTCTTTTTTTTTTCTTTTTTTGCCTCAACATCCTCTGCAGAGTTGTTTTTAATTCCTGGTTCTTCAGACTATAGATGAGAGGGTTCACCAAGGACGTGATCACACTGTACTGAACAGAGACCACTTGCCCCAACACCGAGCCTGAAGTACAGCCTGGGTATCTGAAAAAAGCTGTCCCATAGAATAAGAGAACCACAGTGAGATGGGAAGGGCATGCGGAAAAGGCTTTGCCTTGGCCCTCAGAGGAGCAGATGCTCAGTATGACAGATGTGATTCTAGAGTAAGAGAAGATTAGGGAAAGTGTCAGTAGCCCCCAGAATGCCTGTGACACAGCTAGAAGAATCTCATTGACAGTGGGATCAATGTAGGACAGAGGGAAGAAAGGAGGCAGCTTACAGCTGAAATAGGGATGATGTCAGACCCACAGAAATGTAACTTGTGGATGAAAAGACTGTCCATCAAGGAAATCAGAAATCCCGCTGCCCAAGCAGTGCTCAAAATCACCATACAGAGAGGTCTGTTCATGACCATGGTATAGACCACAGGGTGGCAGATGGCAGCATAGTTATCCTAGGCCACGGCAGAGAGCAGACAGGCTTCCGTTCCCCCGGAGAGAGTGAAAAAGAAACTTGGTGAGGCAGCCCCACATTGAGATGCTTTTCTTCTGAGAGGAAATTTTGTAGCATCTTGGGCACAGTAACTAGGAGTAGCTGAGATCCAGAAAGGACAGATGTCTGAGGAAGAAGTACATGGGTCTATGAAGGTGAGAATCAGCCCTGATCTCCAGGATCATCACCAGCTTCCCCATCAAAGTCAGGAGATGAATCGCCAGGATTCGCACAAAGAGCATGGTCTGAATCTCTACATCACTGGAAAATCCCATAAGGACAAACTCAGGACTAATATTGACATTTATTATGGTTGCTTAGAGATTCTGTCCCTCAAAAGAAATGAATGGTTCTCTACTTGGCAGGGCATTCATCTGAGTCATTCTCACTGAACAGGAGTTTTCTACTTACAGACGAGTATACCTCCTTACCTATGGCCCAAAATGGGAAACTCGGGATAAGGAAGTGTCATCTTAAGTGCAATCTCCTCACTTGCCCTTCTTTCCTACCTTCTAGTACTATCTCTGCATGATCTTGAAGCCTTCACTCTGTACTTCCATCACTGTTTAGTAAATGTACCAAGTGCGTACGAATCAGGTAGGTCCTGGAGTCAAAATGAGACAAACCGACCCAGTGGCAAAGCCTAGAAAATCTTCTATGGATAAGGGTTGGGAGGCCTATGGGAAAATGATTCCTTCTCAGAATGGTAAGATCATAGACTCACACTATGTGAGGACATTTACATAATATACTTTAATCCCTTCATTTTATAAATGAAGAGAATGCATTGCCTATGGTCTCATAGCAAAGTGAGGACTAGGTTGGGACTAAAACCAGTCAAGGTTGGAACTAGAACCAGGTGTTTCAGCTAGTCTTGTGTGCATCCAAGTGCATCATACTTGGTGGTTTTGAATTGTTAGAGCTGAGTCTTGTGTGGTTAGGGGATCATGTGCAACTTTGCTAGTAGGGAGTTCGCTTTTTAAAAAATTTTTTCTTTCAGCTCCCCACACATCTAAGTATTTTGTAAGGAGATACTTTGAAAGGGTAAGTCTGGCTCCATGAATGTCCCATCTGTATAGGTGCAAAGTGTCCTGATTTAGAAGGGTCCTGGGCTCTGGCCCTGTTTACCTTTTTTTTTTTTTTTTAAGACAGGGTGTCACCATGTTGCCCAGGCTGGAGTGCAGTGGCACAATCATGGCTCACTGCAGCCTCAACCTCCTGGGCTTGAGCGATCTTGCTGCCTCAGCCTCCTGAGTAGCTGGGACTACATGAGTAGCTGGGACTACAGGTATGTACCACCATGCCCAGATACTTTTTTTTAATTTTTATTTTTTGTAGAGACAGGGTCTTGCTATGTTGCCCATGGTAGTCTTGAATTCTTGGGCTTAAGCCATCCACCTGCTTTGGACTCCCAAATTGCTGGATTTACAGGCATGAGCCACCATGCCTGGCTTAGTAGGGAGTTCACTTAAATTATAATATATTCCAGTAATCCTTGGCTCTGACACCCAGCCAATGGTCTCTATAGTTCTGTGTCAACTGCTACTGAAGTAAAAAGAGCACTAGTCTTAGAGTAAGGGACTTAGTTTGTCCTGGCCCACACATTCTAGTGGGATCATCTGGGAAAAGTTCATTTTTTTAAGCCTTAACTTATTTATTTGTAAAACTGAGTAAATAAAATAAATACCCTCGTAAACCATATAGCCTATGATCTGCTGTACAAAAATAAAATTTATATATGTATGAACAAAGACTGACATTGAATTTTGAAAAATAGATTTCTCTACTGGGTATTAGGCTAATGGACATTTTTCTTTGTCTTTCTTTTAATTCGTATATATTTAGAGGGTACAGTGAAGTTTTGTTACATGGATATATTGTGTAGTGGGGAAGCCTGGGCTCTTAGTGTAGTCATCACCTGAATAGTGTACATTTTACCCCTTAAGTAATTTCTCATCCTTCAGCCCCCTCCCACCCTCCTACTCTTCTGAGTCTCCATTGTTATTTCTCTGATGTTGTAAAATTATTTTTTCATTATATATATATATATATATATATATTTGTGTGCATGTGTGCAGTAAAAAGGACTTGGAGATTTTCAGGAAATACCCAGCCTAGTTTTGTTTTCTCCAGAGATAAAAGGCAAAGGAAAAACCTGAATTGAAGTGAGAGAAAAGTGCTAGGGCAAAGGAAGCTAAACTTCTAAAGAAAAATTTGTCTCGTGGTCTCTTACCCCCAACATCATTGGACATCTCAGTAGCTTGATTCCACTTGGGTACATGTGACTGGACCAGATGCCCTCTTGAAATGCCCCAGACCTAGGATCCCAGACCACTGCCCCAGCAGTGTTTACAAAGTGTGTTAAACAGAATCCTGTATGCTCTGTTATAGTGCTTCAGGGGCCACCATATGTGTTGAGGGGGTGAGGAGTTAGAGGGTGCCTCTCTGCCCTCATAGCCACCCCAATCAATTTGTCTCTCCTTTTATCTGTTTAATAATTCTTGATTTTTATAGTAGGATTTCATTGAAGCAAGGATTCCATTACTAAATCCCTTTCTTAAAACTAGAGCTTTAATGGCCAGAAGAAATAAAAATTTCTATCCCTATTCTCCACTCTCTTCATTTCTGATCCTCCAGAAAATCTCCCTCCTACTCTTCATCTGGCTGCTGCAGCTAGTAACACATTTTAAAATAAAAGGCTAACTTTTTTGGGGGTTCAGAACTTGATACATAAAGAAACAGAACAGAAAGACCCCAGATGGAGGAAGGGCAGAAGCCTCAACCTTCCGACTCAGCCATTACTTGATTGGCTGAGATAGCAATGTTTGACTTTGAGAAACACACATCCCTAATCTGTGTCCAGTTTCCTCCTTTGTAGGATATGGGACTTGGACCTGTTGTTTTTGCAGATCCCTCCCATTACATATGTCTGTATGTCTCCGGGTTTCTCTCACCAACCTTACTGAGCAGGGGTGCTCTGGGTCTGACAGGTCTTCTGACTTCTGAGTTGAGCTGCCTGCCATAGGGCACTGCTGCTGGAAGGAGACTCGGTTCCTGCAGCTGGAGTTGAGAGGCCTCCAGACAGGCCCCAGGAAAAGTGGACTTTGCTTTCCAGTGAGTGACATGACCAGAGACAGGTACAGACAGGCAGCGACTTAAAGCCAAAGTGTTCAGGTATCCACTGGCACAGGCATGGGTCTTTTTGGAGATGGCTCTCTTAAGACTTAGGATTTTCTCTTCTTTTATCACCTTTTACTCCCTCAGTCCTGAGGAGAGCTCCTGATCCGTTTGTGTGACTTCTATTTCTTCTTTCATCAAATCCCTGGGATCTTGTGCCAGGCAGGCCCTGGTGTGGGTTGGTAAGAAGGGGCCCCAGAGAGTCAGGAATTGCTCAGCGCTCATGGAAGAGGTGGCATTAGCCAGAGCAAAGGGGCCTCTGGTCCTGGGACAGAATGGCTACTGACATGGCTGTTACCAAGAGAGGTCTGGCTAAGGACACAGGAGTGTAGAAAGCTCCTAGCCACAAATTCTACCAATTAAGAACCAGGAGATCAAGAGGCTCTGGAAACGATTTGTCTTGTCTCTGATCGCTCTGATTCTGAACATGAGTGTGTCCATGCCCATGCACATATATACCTAAGTAAACACAGTTGAAAAGTTTCATTACTCCTATGATGCCATTTACCTTGTTAACTATTCTTGCTTCTCCAGCTCTCAGCTTGGGCTCTTCCCTCCTATTTCACAGAGATAATGTTCCTTTCTCTACTTTAGTTTTATTATATCTCCCTCTATATATTGGGCTTTATCACTGGTTATTGCTCAAGTTTTTCCTATTTGAAAATAAAGTGGGCACAATTAGTAGCCCTTCCTCCTCTGGAGAGAGTTGGCTTCCCTAAAACCAGCCTTGGTTGTCCTGGGAATGGCAGGGAAATACCAGCTGTGCTAAAGAAACATGGTGAGTATAGACACAAGAAAGATGAAACCAAAACTTTGGCTTACCTCTGTAAACTGGGAATTACTCTGCTGTAACAGGACTGAAGGGAAGCTAAGCATTTGGAGTATAAAAGAAAGCCTAGGCCAGGCACAGTGGCTCACATCTGTAATCCCAGCACTTTTGGAGGCTAAGGTGGGCGGATCACCTGAGGTCAGGAGTTTGAGACCAGCCTGGCCAACATGGTGAAACCACATCTCTACTAAAAATACAAAAATTAGCCGGGCATGGTGGCGGGTGCCTGTAATCCCAGCTACTTAGGAGGCTGAGGCAGGAGACTCACTTGAAACCGGGAGGCAGAGGTTGCAGTGAGCCAAGATCAAGTCATTGCGCTCCAGCCTGGGTGACAGAGCAGGACCCTATCTCAAAAATAAATACATAAAAATAAAAATAAAGGCTATCCAACTCCAGGCTGTTTGATCCCCCAACTACTTCCTTGTCTTTCCTTCTCTTTGTAGCCAGTTTTTTTTGGAAGGATAGTCTATGCCACAATCTCCTCCTTCACTTCTCAGTCCATTGTCATCTGTTTTTTTCTGCTACCTCTATCGCCCCTAGAGACAATTCACTTACTATATTCAGAACACCAAGAGATACATAAAGACTGCAGTTGATTGGTGAGCTTTGCTGGACTCAGGTGGAGAAGGCTTTGCCTTGGCCCCCAGAAGAGCGCGTGCCACCATGCCCAGCTAATTTTTGTATTTTTAGTAGAGACGGGGTTTCACCATGTTGGCCAGGATGGTCTCGATCTCCTGACCTCATGATCTTCCCATCTTGGCCTCCCAAATGCTGGGATTACAGGTATGAGCCACTGCTTCCGGCCTGTCATCAATTTTTCAAGTGTATACTCGTTTATTTCTGGCCTAGTCTCTATTCCGATCTCATTGGTTTATTTGTTTATCTCATTGCAAATACCACATTATCCTTATTATAAAACTTTATGATAAATTTTGATATATAAGAAGGAAAATCTGTTCATCTTATTATTATTCAGGGTTATATTGACTTCTTAATTTTATGTTCTTTTATCTAAACTTTAGAGTGAGTTTGTCAAATTTGCAGATATTTTGATATCTTTAACTTTAAAATGCTTAAGCATAGCAGGATATTATACTGTGTTAGTTACTTTACACTATACTGTAAGGGAGGTCAACTGTCCTAATCTGGAATATATACTCATAGTGTAGTTAATTAGCATGTAAGTGACAATAACATGCTAGAACTACAGCATGTAATTGTCAAGAACTACAGTCAAGAACTACAATTACAGTCAAGAACTACAAGCACTTTTAACTATATTTCTTATTATTCCTTGAAGCATTTTCAGTATGGATTGCCTCATTTATTTTTGATGCAAAAAAGTAGTAAGGTTTTCACCTTTTCAAAATAGATGTGTGGTGGAGGATCTCATATCATAACTCCATAACTAAAGAACATTAGCATCAGAGCATGGTGCTAATTATAGCAGAAAACAGGCTGCACTCAGAGATATATTATGAATTTATTTAGAATAGGCTAGAAATGTTCTTAGCGTGAGAATTCCAAGATTTGTTGCACAAATTAACAGTTTAAACAAAATATTGATCACAGCAGAGTACTCTTAGGAGTCAAAAACTTCATACAAGCTTTTCTTGATAGAGTAGCAGAAGTTAGTGTTTAATTTTTAGAAAAAGGCAGACTGCCCAAATTTCAGGTCACACCAGCTTATGCTTATCCTTTCATCTGGGCACACACATGCACTGCCAGTTCCTATCTAAATGGAAACAACAAAAATCAGCAGATAAATGTCCACCATGGCTTTAAAAATATCTTTTGCACCTATAGTTATGTCCTCTTTTTATTCCTACTTTTTTTTGTATTTTCTTTTCTTTTTGCTCAATTTTCCAGAGGTTCTTTTGGAGAACAATTTTTCAGTTTAAAAATTATTTCTATTAAGTATTTTTTTCCATTTTATTAATTTCTGACTTCTAACATTCTTTAGATTTATGCTCTTGTCCTTTTAATAAAGTCTTAATTTGAATACTTACCTTATTATTTTCATTTTTCATCATATAAGAATATAGTTCTCTTTGTTGCTATAGGTATGTGCCACAAGTTTTGACATGGAGAATTTTCATTATCTTTCATTTGTAATTATTTAAAAATACCCATTGTTATTTTACTTTATAATGCTTGACTTATTCAGATTTTAAAACATTACAAGAGTCTTCTTTATCTTTTTAAAACTTAATATAATCAGAGAATTTGATTCATGATACTGATTTTTAGAGATTTGCTTTATGCCCATTTCACAAAAATTTCATGAGTGCAATTTTTTTTTTTTTTTTTTTTTGAGATGGAGTCTCGCTCTGTCGCGCAGGCTGGAGTGCAGCGGCGCAAACTCGGCTCACTGCAAGCTCCGCCTCCCAGGTTCATGCCATTCTCCTGCCTCAGCCTCCCAAGTAGCTGGGACTACAGGCTCCGGCCACCACGCCTGTCTAATTTTTTTGTATTTTTTAAGTAGAGATGGGGTTTCACCGTGTTAGCCAGGATAGTCTCAATCTCCTGACCTCGTGATCCGCCCGCCTCGGCCTCCCAAAGTGCTGGGATTACAGGCGTGAGCCACCACGCCTGGCCCATGAGCGCTAATTTTTAAAAACTCTCTCTGATTATTTGATGCAGTGCTCTGTATATTCTGTCAGGTCAAAAATTTTAATTAGGCTGAGTTCAGTGGTTCATGCCTGTTAGTCCCAGCTCTGAGAAGTCAAGATGGGAGGATTGCTTGAGGCCAGGAGTTTGAGACCAGCTTGGCTAGTATATTGAGACCCCCATCTCTATAAAAAATTAAAAAATTAGCCAGGTGTGGTGGTGCATGCCTAGAGTCCCAGCTACTTGGAAGGCGAGGCAAGAGGATCACTTGAGCCCAGGAAGTTGAGGCTGCAGTGAGCTATGATTGTGCCACTGCTCTTCAGTCTGGGCAACAGAGTGAGACTCTGTCTAAAAAGAAAAAAAAGTTGTATAGTTTGATTCTTTTTTTCTTAGTTTTGGTCTATGCGTTTATTTGTTTGTTTGTTTTTTAAGAATGAGGGAGGTGTATACATTTCTTGTACCTGCTGTAATAAATTACCACAAACTTGGTGTCTTACAAACAAAAGAAATTTTTTCCCTCACAGTTCTGGAAGCTAGGAGTTCAAAACCAAGGTAACCACAGGGTTGTGTTCCCTCTGAAGACTGTGGAAGGATTCATTCTATGCTTGTTCCCAAGCTTCTGGTGGTTGCTAGCAGTCATTTGCATTCCATGGCTTGCAGCTCCATCACTCCAGTCTCTGCCTCTGTCTTAACATTGCTTTCTCCTCTGTGTGCCTGAGTTTTCTCCTCTTTCTTCTGTTGTAAGGACGTGTGTCATTGGGTTTAGAGCCTACTGGATAATCCAGGATGATCTCAAAAACCTTAATTATCAATTTAAAAAGCCATTGGCCGGTAACATTCACAGGTTCCAGGGATTTGAGCATAGACATATCTTTTGGGGGGCCACTACAGGTATAGGAAAATCTCCCAGGTCATTTATGGTTTTGTTACCTTTTTCTTATAATTATGTCCATTTTTGCTTTATATATTTTAAGGTTATGATATTAGGCTGATACATGTTTTGATGAAATAACTTCTCTGTGAAATAAAACATCATTTTACAGTAATGCTTTGTGCCCTAAGCTTTAATGGCTATAGTCTATTTGGTTTGACATTAATTCGCTTTTATTTTGTTAATATTCATATGTATATCCTTTTTTATAATTTTATTTTTAACTTTGTCATTATGTTCAAGGCATGTTTTGTGTGTAGTATATAAATTGATGTTTAAAAATTAATCCTCCCTTAAAATATTTGTCTTTACATGGAGATTTTAGTTTATTTACTTTTTTGTTATTATGGATATTTTGGAATTTTTCTGTCCCTTTATTTTGTGCTACATATTTGACTTGTTTTCTCTAAGTTGATTTATTTTTTTCTCTTTATGCCTTTGTTTGGATTGAGTGGTATAATTATCATCTCCTCACTAATTCTGATATACAGCCTATTTTTATTACTGTAATTGTAACCTGGAAATTTTAGAATGCATATCTAACTTTACAAACCTAAAAGTTAATCGCACCTCCCTTATTTTTTAAAAAAAGCTCCAGATCCAATACCCTTACTGGTGAATTCTTTTTTTTAAATACGAACTTGTTTAGGATGAATTCTATTAAATGTTTTAGAAATATCAGTGTAAAATGACCTCTTAGAAAATAAAGGAGAAATTACGCTTCTAAACTTGTTTTATGAGACACGTATTACCTTAATACCAAAATCTGAGAAGAATATTACAACAAATGAAAGTTACAGACCAATACACTCATTAATACAGATGCAAAAGTTATAAACAAAATATTAGTAAATAATGCTCAGCAATATATGAAAAGGACAATACAGCATGACCAAGTAAGGTTTATCTCAGGAATGCAAGGTTCGTTTGACATTTAAAAAATCAATATAATTTGTCACTTTAATAGAATAAAGAGAAAATACTTCAATGATTATTACAATAAATTCAGAAAAAATACTGACTAATTTTAAAGAAATTCATGACAAAAAGTCTTAGTAAACCAGGAATAGAAGAGAACTTTCTCAATGTGGTAAAGAGAATGCCCACGAAGTCTACATTTAGCATCATATTTACTGATGAAATATTGAACAAGGCAAAGCTATTAGCTAAGACTTGGGAATAAGGCAAAGATGTCAGCTCTCACCACTTCTATTGTAAATTGACCTGGAGGTCCTAGCTAGTGCAATAAGGCAAAGAAAAGAAATTAAAAGCATACATATTGAAAATGAAGAAGTAAAACTCTGTTTATTCTGTGATGCGTTCTTATGGAAAAATAGTAAGGAAATTACAAATAAACTATGTGAACTAATGAATTTAGCACTGTCTAATGATAAAGATCAACATATAAAATCAACTGCAATTGCATATACTAGCAACAAATAATTAGAAAAATGATATTTAAAAAATATAATTTCCAGTGGCATCAGGAATCATAAGATACTTAGAATAAACTTAACAAAATATAAAAGCCCTCTACACTAAAAATTACAAATTGGTAAGAGAATTAAGACTACCTAAATAAGTGGAGAGATATATCATGTTTATAGTTTGGAAAGTTCAATATTGTTAACATGTCAAATCTTCTCAACTTGATCTATAGATTCAAATGCAATCCTAATCAAAATTCTAGCAGGTATTTTTTTTTTCAGGGGGGAAGCAGATAGAAATGCACAAGCTTACTATAAAACTTATCTGCAAAGACCTAGAATAGCCAAAATAGTTTTGGAAAAGGATAATAGCAGGGGGTCTGACATCATAAAAATGGCAGAATAGGACTTTCCAGTGTTCATCTCCCCATAGAAACATCAATTTGAACAACGATATGCACATGAAAATACCTTCGCCAGAGCTAAGGAAACGAGATGAGAGATTACAGCACCCAGGTGTAGCATAGAAGAAAAGGCATATTGAAGAGGGTAGGAAGGACAGTTTTTCATTACCTGTGTCACCCCTTTCCAAATGCCAGGCAGTATAGTATGAAGAGAGAGAACTCTCTTCCTGGGAAAAGGAGAAGGAGGTGACCACTGGACTCATTGGTGCTTGGCATACTCCAGCCAGCACTCACAGACTGATCCTCCAGATCTACCTCAGTGCCAGGCTGGATCCCACAGACCTAGGCTCCAGGCCTGCCTGGAAAACCTGGTCTCTGGGCCCATCATGTAGTTGACCTCAGTGGCCCCAGGCTCTGGACTGGCTTCAGTGCTGGGCCATCCCCAGTGGCCCCAAGCTTCAGGCTTACCCTAGCACCAGGCAGTCCCCACAGACTCCGGGTCCAGGCCTACCCTATAGACTCAGTCTCCAGACCTTCCCCAGGCTGGCTTCAGCAGCCTCAGGCTCTGGACCATCTGCACCACCAGACTGGCGCTCAGGGTTCAGGCCTGTTCCAGTAATTCCAGTGCTGGGTCAACTCCCACAGACCCAGGCTCCAGAACTTCCCTATGAACTTAGGTTTCAGGTTGGCCCCTGTAGCATCAGAAGCCAGGCCAGCCTTTGTGGATCTAGCCTTCAGGCCAGCACCCATAATCCCAGGCTCGAGACCTGCCCCAACACAAGACTGGCCCAGGCTCCAGGTCATCCATGTGTCCCAAGCTCCAGTAGATCTAGGGCCTAGGCCTGCTCCAGCAGAAAAATCATACTGAGACTGCACTATTGCACCTACTCAGAATGAAAGCCAAAGCAGCCTACCCAACTGACAGTATAGGGCACATCTACAAGAAAAAATTATTTCCCTAGGACAGCTACTTTATAAAGTTGGGAAAAGTGATGACTGTTCCACCAGATGTACAGATATTAACACAGGAAACACAAGAAACATGAAAAAGAAAGGAAACATGATACCTTCAAAGGAACACAATAATTCTTCAGTAGTAGACTCCCCCATAAAGAGGAAATCTATGAAATATCTGAAAAGGAATTCAAAATAGTGATTTTTAAGAAAACTCAGTGAGATATAAGAGAACACATATAATTCAATGAAATCAGGAAGAGAATTTATTATTTGAATGAGAAATTCAACAAATAGATATAGAAAAGAACCAAACAGAAATCTTGGACCTGAGGAATCCAATGAATGAAATAAAAAATACAGTTGTGAGCCCAAGAATAGACTGGATCAAGCAGAAGAATTTCTGAACTTAAAGACAGGTCTTTTGAAATAACCCATTCAGACAAAAAATAAAAAATAAAAAGAAGAAAGCCTAAGAGACATATGGAACACCATCAAGTGAACAAATATTCACATTATGCAAATTCTAGAAGGATAAGAGATGGGAAAAGGCATAGAAACCTATTTAATAAAGTAACAGCTGAAAACTTCCCAAGCTTTGGGAGAGATATGGACATCCAGATACTAGAAGCTCAAAATTCCCCAAACAGATTCAATCCAAAAAAGTCTCTTCTGAGACACATTATAGTCAAACTGTCAAAATCGAAGACAGAGAATTCTAAAAACAGCAAGTGAAAAAAAATAAAAAATTAGAAAACAGCAAGTGAAAAGCATCAAGTCACATATACTTGCGGTCAATTGGTTTTTGAAAAAGATGGCAAGTACACACAATTGTGAATGGACAGCCTCTTCAATAAACAGTGTTAGGAAAATGAATATTCAGATGCAGAGAAAATGAAATTAGACCATTGTCTCACTCCATATACAAAAATTAATTCAAAATGGATTAATCATTTAAACAAAATTAGTAATTTAAAATGTATTAGGAGAAAACATATGGGAAACCTTCATGACATTAGTCAATGAGTTTTTGGATATAGCCAGGAAAGCACAGACAACAAAAGCAAAAATAGACAATGGGATTATATCAAGCCAAAAAGCTTCTGCACGGCAAAGGAAACCATCAACAGAATGAAGAAGCAACCTATGGAATCGGAGAAAATACTTGTAAACCATACATTTGATAAGGGGTTAATATACAAAATATATAAAAGAACTCAATAGCAGGAAAACAAATAATCCAATTTGAAAATGGACAATGTACCTGAAAAGACACCAAAAGAAGCCACAAATGGCCAACAGGTATATGAAAAATGCTCAACATCACTAAGCATCAGGGAAATGCAAATCAAAACTACAATGAGCATCACCTCACTCTTGTTAGAGTGGCTGTTTTTTTAAAAGATGGAAGATAATTGTCAGCATGGATGTGGAGAAAAGGGAATCTTTGTATGCCCTTGATAGGAATGTCAATTAGTACAGCCACTGTGGAAAACAGTATGGAAGTTCCTCAAAAAAATAAATATAGAACCATCTTATGACCCAGCAATTCCATTTCTGGTTATATATTCAAAGGAAATGAAACATCAAAGAGATAGCTGCTCTCCCATATTCATTTCAGCATTATTCAGAAGAGCTGAGATACAAAATCAACCTAAGTGTTCATCGCCAGATGAATGGACAAAAAAATTGTGGTGTACTTATAGGCAATAAATCCTATTCAGCCTTAAAAACAAAAGGAAATCCTGCCATTTACAATAACATGGTTGAATCTGGAGGGCATTATGTTAAGTGAAATAATCCAGGCACAGAAAGGCCAATGCCACATGATATTATATGTAGAATCTAGAATAGTTGAACCCATGGAAGCAGAGAGTAGAATGGTAGTTACCAGGGACTGGGAGGTGGAAGGTTGAGGAGATGTTGGTCAAATGATGCAGAACTTCACTTAGATTAGGAATAAGTTCAAGATATCTATTGTACAACATGGTGACTCTAGTTAGTAGCAACGTATTACATTTTGAAAATTGCTGAGTGCATATTTTAAGTGTTATCACCACATAAAAATAATTATGTGAGGTAGTGCATACATTAATTAACTTGATTTAGCCATTCCACAATGTATACGTGTTTCCACCCATCATGTTGTACATGATAAATATATACAATTTTTATCACTTAAATTAAAAAAGGAAAAACAATTAGGAAGATTTACATTATTTTAACACTTGTGGAAAGGTATGTAATAACTGCAGTGTGGTATTTGTAACAATATACAAATAGATAAATGGAAGAGAAGAGAAGGCCCAGAAATATACACACGAAGTTACCATGAATTGATTTCCAACAATGGTACCAATATAATTGAATAGAGAAAGGAAAATATTTTCAATGGATGATGCTGGAACAACCAAATAAATATATGGGGAAAAATGAACGCTGACACTTTCCTCACAACATGCATAAAACTTATTTTGGAATGGGTCATAGACCTAACTGTAAAAGCTAAAACTAAAAAGATTTTGAAAGAAAATATACAAGAGTATCTTCATGATTTCATAGTAAGCAAGCCTTTATTAGAGGAGGAAAAAGAAAAGCTTTGCTTATAAAGAAATGGTAAATTGGACTTCGTCAGTATTAACAACTTGTCATCAAAGGATACTTTTAAGAAAATTAAACTTAAAGTCAAACCATAGACTGGAAAAATATTAGCAATATACACATCTGATAAAGAATGCATTCATCAAAATTGAGAATTTCTATAATTCAATCATAAAAACTATAAACAATATGAGAAAAGTTTGAACAGACACTTCACAAGGAATTTATAGGTATGGGAAATAATCACACGAAAAAATCCTCAGCGTCGTTAGTTCTCAGACTAATGCAAACTAAACCATAATGAGATAACACTTTATAAGCATTAGAATGACCAAAATTAAAATGATTAACAAGGCTAAATGTTGGTGAGGATATGAAGCAAATGAAACTCTCATACATAGATGGTGGTAGTTTAAAATGATACATTTACTTTAGAAAACTATCTGTCAATTTCTTATACAATTAAATATATTCCTTTCTATATCTCAGCACATTCATTTCTATGTCATCAAAATAAATAAAAACATGTCTTCTAAGAGACTTATACAAGAATATTTCTAGGAAAAATCTTGTTGACGTCTGCCTTGGCAATAATTTCTTGGATATGACACCAAAATCAGAGGGAACAAAAGCAAAAATCAGGTGAGATTACATGAAACCAAAAAGATTCTGCACAGCAAAGGAAATAACCAACAAAATGAAAGGCAACATAAAGAATGGGAGAAAATGTTTGCAAACCATATGTCTGATGAAGTTCCTTACATATAATATCCAATATATATAAGGAACTCCTGCAACTCAATAGCAACAAAACAAAACAAAAACAAAACCTTCTAACAATACAATTTTAGAAAGAGCAAAGGACTTGCATAGACATTTTCCAGAGAAGACATAGAAGTGGCTAACAGTTATATGAAAAAATGTTCAACTTCACTAATCATCAAGGAAATGTTAAAGCTACAATTAGCATCTCACATTTGTTAGAATAACTGTTTTTAAAAAAGCAAAAGATAACAAATGTTGGCAAGAATGTGGAAAAAAGGGAACTCTTATACATCGTTGATGGGACTGTAATGAGTGAAGCTACTATGGAAAACAATATGAGGATTCCCCCCAAAATTAAAAATAGAACTACCATATGAACTGGGAATTCCACTTCTGTGTATATATACAAAGGAATTGAAATCAGGATCTTGAAGAGATATCTGCACTCCCATGTCCATTGCAGCATTATTCAGAATAGCCAAGACATGGAAGTGACTTAAATGTCTATTAACTAACAAATGACCAAAGAGAATACTATGTGTGTGTGTGCGTGTGTGTGTGTGCACAGTAGAATATTCAGCCTGTGAAAAGAAGGAAATCCTGATATTTTCAATAACATACATGAACCTGGGGGACATTATGCTAAGTGAAATAAGACAGACACAGAACGACAAATACTACATATACTCATTACACAAGGAATCTAAAATAGTGAAACTCATAGAAGCAGAGATTGGAAAGATGGTTGTAATGGTCTAGGTGATGGGGGAAATGGACATATTAGCCAAAGGGTACAAAGTTTTAGTTACACAGGATGAATAAGTCCTAGAGATCTACTATACAGCATTATGACTATAAATAATATTATATTGCATACCTTAAAATTTACTAAGAGGATAGATCTTAAGTGTCCTTATACACAAAAATTATAAGGGTGGGAGGAAACTTTTGGAGATGATTGATAGGTTTATGACATAGATAGTAGTGATGGTTTCATGAGTTTATACTTATCTCCAAATTCATCAAGTTGTAACATTAAATATGTATAGCTTTTTGTGTCAATAATACCTCAATATAGTGGATTTTTAAAGATAACATAATTTTCTATGGAAAAAGTCAAAATAATCTACAGCTAAATTATTAGAATTAATAAGAGAATTTAGAAAGTTTGCCACATGGTGTGAATATGCAAAAACTAAATTATATTTTTATAAATAAGCAACAATTAGAAAATGAAATTAAAATGCCATCTTATGGTAGCATTATTGAATACCTAAAAATATATCTAACAAAAGATATTCAGTACCTCCACACAGAAAACTATAACACTTTACTTAGATAAATTAAAGAACTAAATAAATGAAATGATGTACTAAATTCATGTCTATGGGTTGGAAAACACAATACTGTGAGGATGTCAATTCTTCACAATTTGATTTTGTCTTTTATTAGACTTATTGCTCCTCAGTTCCAAATCCACCTTTCATTGTCTATTCTGTGATAATGGGGAATGAATCTGTGAATAAGTTTTTTCATTATCAGCTGACATGATATTAACCCTTGACAGTAGAGAGCAATGGAGGGATAGTGGTGAATGATAGGGTTTTCTTCCTGGTTCAGGTGTGCTCCTCTAGGCAGGCTCCTGCAGTGTGTGTGGCTTTTGTAGCAGCAGGTTCTTGCAGCCTTCATGGCTTTTTAAGTGCCAGGCTCCTTCAGTGCACATGGCTGTACATTGCCTGACGCTATTAACTCCATGACTTTTGCAGTGCCTGGTTATAGCAATGCTCAGCTCAGCAACTCCTACTCCTATGAATGGCTTCCCTTGGCACTCACTTGTGTGTCTTTGCAGTGGAGTGATGCCAACCTGCCACTTCCCTGTTAATGGCCTCCCCTGGCACCCACTCAGATGACTTTGCAGCCTTGGTGTACTTCTCTGCCATTCTGTGAACCATGGGTATTCCCTTTCTAATTAAGTGTAGATATTTGCCCTGGTTGGTTGTGAAGGTGGGGAAGGAGGAAAGTATTCCAAATTTGTTTGTTTCTTGGGTACTCTATCTTGGTCTTGGGAATAGTGACCTCTTCCTATATCTGCTATTTCTCTATTCTTTAGAATTGTCTTTACTCTTCTGGCCAATTCCTCATTATACCAATCCTCTGTTATAGTTAATAATTCTCTATATTAAATTTTTCCTGTTCAATATGCCGTGTGGTTTATGTCTCTTGCTTGCACCTGAATGATATAGAATTGGTTCTTGGAATGTTCTTAGGATGTAGACACACAAATATTGGATTTTGTGATTGGTTTGGTCATGCCCTTGGGTTTGAGTGCAGTACTGAGCTCTTTGCTATGGGAAATGGGTGCTAGTAATCCATGGTATGCAGTGACATTGTATTTAATCAAGCAGTCATCTGTGGTTGATTGCCAACTGAGGAAAGTGCATTGGGGACCCACTTGCTATTATGGCAGTAAGTATGGCTATAATGACTGTGGAGTGGGATGGATTCTTCTGAGTACTTGAATGCTTAGAAAGGAAAGTGACAAGCTTAGGTCCTTTAACTCTCAGCTCAAGTCAAGGTTTGAGAACCAGAGAGCTTTCATGGCAGCTCTAAAATAAGCTCTTATATTTTGTAATCACAGAGGTGATGTTGCTGAAAATCAAACACGAAACTTAATTGTTTGGGTTGTTGAAACACAATGACAGTTGTCTTCCTAGTCTTACCACCTTTTTAAAGTTTCATTGATTGGAAATAAATGTAATCATGGAATCCTGAAACTTGGAAGGGGAACATCTGGTTGGTCCTAGATTGAAACATGATGTTGAATCCCCAAGCCACATTGACCTTCCCTTGCCATGGAGTCACTTGCCTTTAGTGTCAGAGGACACTAGTCTCCTTTTGCTTGAAAACTCTGTAACAGCCTCTTGGGACAGATGTCTAAAAGGAGATATTCAGATATTCATTCTTCTCAAAATCTATCACAGCCTCCCACCCTGGAGTCAAATCTCAGTGTGCTCCAGAAGAACAAATACACAATATGGGCCAGGAGGAAATAGCTCACATACCAAAAGAATTGAAATACTTTGCCAATGTATGTCAGCAAAAGTTTGGGTAACATGTGTGGGAGTGGATCCTGAGGATGTTGAACCAGCGAGGGAAGAATATAACACTAGATAAGGCCAATTTCATTGATATGGGTGCACTTACTGGAGGTTCTGGACTTAACTGGTCAGCTGATGCAACTGAAGGTGGCTCCATCCATTTACTTAGCTGACTGAATATCAAGCCCAGTGGGCTTCTTTAATGATGTTGTGATGCCAGAGCTGCTTTGGTATGAATGGAAGAGGGAATCCAAAGATTTCTTTTTTCTTTTTTCTTTTTTTTGAGATGAAGTCTCACTCTGTCGCCCAGAATCCAAAGATTTCATGCTGAATTTATCAAGTGCAGTATGACCAAGCTCCAACTACATCCCATGAGCAGACCCAAAAGACACCCCCGCTTTACCAAGGCATTGAGAAATATGTTAGTAAGGGGAGAACTTGAATCACTGAAAAGCTCTGCTTGGTAACTGTTGTAGACCAGCTATGGCTGTGGAGGATGCCACCATTGAGGTGTGCTCCCTAAAATTATAGTGAGAATGATGGGATTCCAGTGCAGTAAAACCTAAAGTGGCAGCTTTTAGCTGTAAAAGACATATGGGCAGCAGGATTGTATGAGCATGCTGAGGCCCTCAGAGACCTTTGACAGTAGCCAATTGATCACAGTTTCTCTATGAGGAAAAATATATGGGCAGCCTACTAGAGTATTTCTTGATCTATATAATGGGGAAAACTCTAGATCTGGTAGCCAAATCCTGACTTGAGTCACCACAGTGGAGAATCTTAGCTTTTTACCCAGTTTCAAAGCCTAGTCAATACACACACCAAGAGCACATTGATTGAAAGAGGGCCTCAAGGTCTACTTGAGGAAGGAAGCTGCACCACTGCTGCAAGTACATCCTATAAGTCTTCCCCTAAGCCTTCCCCATGAGGACCTGTGGCCATTTACTGGAGTGACTGTACATTAGGGAAAAGGAAATAGGCCATGCACCGTGGCTCGTGCTGTTATCCCAGCACTTTGGGAGGCTGAGGCAGGTGGATCACGAGGTCAGGAGTTCGAGACCAGCCTGGCCAACATGGTGAAACCGCGTCTCTACTAAAAATACAAAAATTAGCCAGGCTTGGTGGTGCGTGCCTGTAATCCCAGCAACTTGGGAGGCTGAGGCAGCTGAATCACTTGAAACCGGAAGGCAGAGGTTTCAGTGAGCAGAGATTGCGCCACTGCACTCCAGCCTGGGCAAAAGAGCAAAACTCTGTCTCAAAAGAAGAAAAAAAAGAAAAAAAAAGAGGAAATAACCAGACTTTTGTCAGTTAATAGACACTGGCTCTGAATTGATGAAAATTTTCTGGGTAACAACATTACTGCATTTCACCAGTTGGGGCTTAAAGTGGTCAGGTGATAGATAAGGTACTAGCCTAAAAGGCTGATTGACAGTTGACCTATTTGGTTCACAATGCACTTTGGTTATTCCCCCAGTTTGGGAACATACAAATGAAATAGACATGCATGGCAAGTGGCAGAATTCACACATTAGCACTCTTACCCAAGATGATGAGGGTCATTATTGTAGGGAGAGCTATGTGGAAGTCTTTGGACCTCCCCCTGTCTATGAAGATAATGACCTAGAAGTAATGTTGTATCTCTGGGGAACCTGCAAAGATTAATGACATCAAAGACGTGAAAGAATCAGGAGTGGTGGTACCTCCATTTAACTCACCTGTTTGACTCGTGTAGATGTCAGATGGATTTTTGAGAATGACTGTGGACTATAATAAATTTAATTAAGTGGTGACTCCAATTTCACTGGCTCTGCTAGATGAGGAATCTTATTGGAGAAAATCAGTATGCCTCCTAATACTTGCTGTGCAGCTATTGACTTGGCTAATGCCGTTTCCTTCACCAGCTTGCAAGGACCATCAAAAACAGTTTGCTTTGACCTGGAAGCATTAACAGAATACCTTCACAGTATTGCCTCAGGGCCAGGTCACTTCTACTCTGTGTCATAAAATAGGCTTCAGGGACCTTGATTGTCTCGACATTCCTTAAAGAATCACTCTGCTTGGATCTGATAAGCAGGAAGTAGCAAACACTTTAGATTCCTTAGTAAGACAATGTGAACTAGAGGGGGATGAATCTTAAAATTTCATATGCCTTCCATCTCAATAAGTTTCTGGTCATTCAACTGGTCTGCAGAATGTTGACATATATCTTTCAAAGTGAAAGAAGTTGCTGCACTTTGCAATCTTTACCAAAAAAGTAGGGGCACAATGCTTTATTGGTCATTTTGGATTTGGAAGCAACATATACTGTATTTATTTGTGCTACCTCAACTAATTTAAGGAACTACCCATAAGACTCCCAGTTTCAAGCAGGGATTGTACCAAGAGAAGGTTGTACAAGAAGTTCAAGCTGCAGTATAAGCAACCCTACCATTTGCACCTTCTGATCTAGAAAATCCAATGATATTCAAAGAATCCATGGCAAATAAGGATGATATATCGAGCCAATAGGGATATCATAACAGAGACTTGTAGGGTTTGGAAGCAAGTTTATACACTCTTCTTTACATAACTATTCTCCTTTTGTGAAATAGCTTCTGGTTTCTGACTGGGCCTTGTTAAAGACTGAATGCTTAACCATGGACCTCAAATGGACATTGGCCCTAAACTTCCCATCATGAACTGGGGGTTGTTTGACCCACCTAGTCATAAGGTTAGATATATATAGCAACAATTTATCATCAAATGGAAATAGTATATAGGCTTGGACAAATCTGGAAGGCATGGGTAAATTGTATGAGAATATGGTTTAAACTTCTTTACACTAATAGCTTCTTTGTTTGTTTGTTTTTGAGATGGTCTCACTCTGTCACTCAGGCTGGAGTGCAGTGGCATGATCACGGCTCACTGCAGCCTTGACCTCCCAAGCTCAGGTGATCCTCCCACCTCAGCATCCCAAGTAGCTGGAACTACAGGCACCTGCCACCATGTCCAGCTAGTTTTTGTATTTTTGGTAGGACAGTGTTTCACCATGTTGCCCAGGCTGGCCTCGAACTCCTGAGCTCAAGCAATCCACCCACCTTGGCCTCCCAAAGTGCTGGGATTAGACATGAGCCACTGCAGCCAGTCTACACTAATATCTTCTGTTTTGCCTCCTCTCCTCAATCCATGGCTAGAGTATTCAATATAACCAGTTGACTGCAGATGAAAAAATGTGAATCTGATTTATAGTTGGATCTGTACAATATGCTAGCACCAACTGAAAGTGTACATCTGAAGCGTCATAGCCCCACTGAGGGTGTATGGCCTTGCAGGACCATCATAAAGGAAAATCCTCCCAGTGGATAGACATTTAAATGCTACACTTAGTTGTCCACTATGTCTGGGGTGATAGATGGCCAGAAGTATGTGTCTACACTGACTTTATAACCTATTGCTAATGCTTTTGCTGAATGACCAGGGACTTAGAATATCATTGAAAGATTGGTAACAAGGAATTCTGGGAAAGAGATATATAAATGAAACTCTCTGAATGGGCAGGGACTTTGAAGATATATCCCATGTGAATGCCCATTGAAGGACATCTACAACAGAGACAGCTCTTAGTAATCAGTTACACTAAATGATGTACTCTTTGGATTTCACTCAGCCTTTTCCCCCCAAGATACTCCAGTGTTTGCTAAAAGGGTCCCTGAAATAAAGTTACCCTTATGGCAGTGATAGAGTCTATGCATAGAATCAACAACATGGACTTCCCCTTATCAAGGCTGACCTGGATAATGTTATGGCTGAATGCCTAATATGCCAACAGCAGAGACAAACATTGGATCTTCAATATGCTGCTGTTGATTAGGAGGACAAGTCAATCATCTGGTGGTAATTGGTTATATTGGAACTCTTCTGTCATGGAGTGAACAGAGTTTTGTTCTCACTGGAATAGACACATGTTCTGGATATAAATTTTCTTTCCTTGCCTGTAATGTTTCTGCCAGCCTCATCATCTGTGGAATCACAAAATGTCTTTTCTACTTTCATGGCATTCCACATAGTATTGTGTTGTATTTACCCTGCAGAAACAAATGGATTTCCAATCAAAACATGGTTCAGATGTTGAAACTGATGATGCAACACCTGGTATGAAAAGCTTTTATTAGTCACACAATGAAGCTTTCCGGGGAGAGTAGGGTGGCTCCCAAGCAGGTCCAAAAATTGCTTAGGAAAAGAGGAAAAGAGACTGGCTAGGGGTTTTTATGATGGCTAAGGGGTGGGGCAGGGATGAAAATTCCCTTGCATAGTTTGAACTTCCCACTGACGCCAAAGGTGGGAACGTCTGGACTTTCTTATCAGCTTGCCCAAATGTGGGCTAAAGGGGATGAGGGAGGGTGATGTTTAAAAGCTGTTAGCAGTCAAACATCAAAAAATTGATTATTTGATACATACCTTTTTAATAGAGATTGCTTCTTTTCATGGAATTCCTTACCCAGAAAAGGAAGTGCAACAGTGAGCTCTTGCCCATGGATATAACTGGGCTTACCACATACCCCATCAACCAGAGGTGACTGAACTGGCTGAAAGGTTGAATGGGCTTCCTGAAGACTCAGTTATGGTACCAGTTGGGAAACTACACCCCAAAATATACGGTCCTGTGTTAAAGGATACAAGACATTATTTGAATCAAACTATTGTATGTTATTATCTCTCCCATATATCCGCCTGAGAATCAAGGGGAGAAAGAGTGAGTTGTTCTCTAATTACTGTTACCAATAACTCATTCCAGCAAACTTGAGGTTGGAGGTCTTACTCCCCAAGAGGAAATGCTTCAACCAGAGACATGTCAATGGTTCCAGTGTATTGGAAGATGAGATAGTCACCTGGCCATTTTGGATTCTTCATGCCTCTGAATCAACAGACAAAAAAAAAGTGGGGGTTATTCAACTGGCTGCTGTGACTAATCCTGATTATCAAGGGGAAATCAGGTGGTTGCCACCAAGTGAGGGCAAGTATGACTACGCCTGGAACTCTGGGTATCCTATGGATTTCCTCTTAGTCCATCCATGCCCCGTAGTAAAGGTTAACAGAAAACTATACATGCTCTCCCCCAATCAAAGGTGGAACAGTTGAGGACTCATACACTTCAGGAATGAAGATTTGGGATACTTCACAGGTAAATAATTCTGGCCAGATTCTGGCTGAGGGAAAGGGAAATATGAAATGAATAATGAAGAAGAAAGCCATGGACATCAATTATGGCTTCATGACCAATTAGAGAAACGAGGACTGTAGTAAGTTTGCATATTTCTTCTTTGCTTATAGATGTATATATTTATTTGTATATGCTAAAAAATTTTCCTTCTCTTTCTCTCTTCTTCTTTTTTATTTTGTATATAAGTTGTCATAAATAGCTCTTATTATTTTGAGCTATATATTGAGTCCCATCAATACCTAGTTTATTAAGAGTTTTCAGCATGAAGCATTGTTGAATTTTATCAAAGGCATTTTCTGCATCTATTGAGATAATCCTGTGGTTTTTGTCATTGGTTCTGTTTATGTGATGGATTATGTTTATTAATTTGCATATGTTGGACCAGCCTTGCATCTCAGGGATGAAGCCGACTTGATCATGGTGGATAAGCTTTTTGATGTGCTGCTGGATTCGGTTTGCCAGTATTTCATTGAGGATTGTCGCATTGATGTTCATCAGGGATATTGGCCTGAAGTTTTCTTTTTTTTGTCGTGTCTCTGCCAGGTTTTTGGTATCAGGATGATGCTAGCCTCATAAAATGAGTTAGGGAGGAGTCCCTCTTTTTCTGTTATTTGGAGTAGTTTCAGAAGGAATGGTACCAGCTCCTCTTTGTACCTCTGGTAGAATTCAGCTGTGAATCCATCTGGTCCTGGGCTTTTTTTGGTTGGTAGGCTATTAATTAGTGCCTCAATTTCAGAATTTGTTATTGGTCTATTCAGGGATTCTACTTCTTCCTGGTTTAGTCTTGGGAGGGTGTATGTGTCCAGGAATTTATTCATTTCTTCTAGATTTTCCAGTTTATTTGCATAGAGGTGTTTGTAGTATTCTCTGACGGTAGTTTGTATTTCTGTGGTATCAGTGATGATATCCCCTTTATCATTTTTTATTGTCTTTTTGATTCTTCTCTCTTTTCTTCTTTAATAGTCTGGCTAGTGGTCTATTTTGTTAATCTTTTCAGAAAAACAGCTCCTGGATTCACTGATTTTTTGAAGGGTTTTTTGTGTCTTTATCTCCTTCAGTTCTGCTCTGATCTTAGTTATTTCTTGTCTTCCGCTAGCTTTTGAATTTGTTTGCTCTTGCTTCTCTAGTTCTTTTAATTGTGATGTTAGGGGGTCGATTTTAGATCTTTCCCACTTTCTCCTGTGGGCATTTAGTGCTATAAAATTTCCCTCTAAACACTGCTTTAGCTGTGTCCCAGAGATTCTGGTATGTTGTGTCTTTGTTCTCACTGGTTTCAAAGAACTAATTTATTTCTGTCTTCATTTCGTTACTTACCCAGTAGTCACTCAGTAGCAGATTGTTCAGTTTCCATGTAGTTGTGCCATTTTGAATGAGTTTCTTAATCTTGAGTTCTAATTTGATTGCACTGTGTTCTGAGAGACTGTTTTGATTTCCATTCTCTTGCATTTGCTGAGGAGTGTTTTACTTCCAATTATGTGGTCAATTTTAGAATAAGTGCGATGTGGTACTGAGAAGAATGTATATTCTGTTGATTTGGGGTGGAGAGTTCTGTAGATGTCTATTAGGTCTGCTTGGTCCAGAGCTGAGTTCAAGTCCTATCCTTGTTAATTTTCTGTCACGTTGATCTGTCTAATATTGACAATGGGGTGTTAAAGTCTCCCACTATTATTGTGTGGGAGTCTAAGTCTCTTTGTAGTTCTCTAAGAACTTGCTTTATGAATCTGGGCTGTCCTGTATTGGGTGCATATATATTTAGGATAGTTAGCTCTTCTTGTTGAATTGATCCCTTTACCATTATGTAATGGCCTTCTTTGTCTTTTTTGATCTTTGTTGGTTTAAAGTCTGTTTTATCAGTGACTAGAATTGCAACTTTGCTTTTTTTTTTCTTTCCATTTGCTTGGTAATTTTTCCTCCATCCCTTTATTTTGAGCCTATGTGTATCTTTGCATGTGAGATGGGTCTTCTGAATACAGCACACCAATGGATCTTGACTCTTGATATCCAGTTTGCCAGTCTGTGTCTTTTAACTGGGGCATTTAGCCCATTTACGTGTAAGGGTAATATTGTTATGTGTGAATTTGATCCTGTCATTATGATGCTAGCTAGTTATTTTGCCAGTTAATTGATGCAGTTTTTTCATAGTGTCAGTGACCTTTACAATTTGGTATATTTTTGCAGTGGCTGGTACCAGTTTTTCCTTTCCATATTTAGTGCTTCCTTCAGGAGCTCTTGTAAGGCAGGCCCAGTGGTGACAAAATCTCTCAGCATTTGATTGTCTGAAAAAGATTTTATTTCTCCTTCACTTATGAAGTTTAGTTTGGCTGAATATGAAATTCTGGGTTGAAAACTCTTTTCTTTAAGAATGTTGAATATTGGCCCCCACTCTCTTCTGGCTTGTAGGGTTTCTGCGGAGAGATCCGCTGTTAGTCTGATGGGCTTCCCTTTGTTGGTAATCCAACCTTTCTCTCTGGCTGCCCTTAACATTTTTTCCTTCATTTCAACCTTGGTGAGTCTGACGATTATGTGTCTTGGGGTTGCTCTTCTTGAGGACTGTCTTTGTGGTGTTCTCTGTATTTCCTGAAATTGAATGTTGGCCTGTCTTGCTAGGTTGGGGAAATTCTCCTGGATAATATCCTAAAGAGTGTTTTCCAACTCAGTTCCATTCTCCCCGTCACTTTCAGGTACACCAATCAAATGTAGGTTTGGTCTTTTCACATAGTCCCATATTTCTTGGAGGCTTTCTTCATTGTTGGAGTTTAGCATTACAGTTTTATCTTTAAGGAACAGATATTCAGTGGGACTATGATAGAATGTGAGGAGTAATTAATACAACAGCAGTGGATACAATGACTATTGCGACTGGTGCAACTTTTCATTTAGGGAAAGGGTAAGAACTTCACTTATAAGAAGGATAAGGTTTTAAAATGTGCATGACCATTTTATGGTTCTTATTACATGTACCTAGTTTGGTTTCTGAGATAATTTAATATACATTGTGGTCAAATATATATATATATATATATATATATATATATATATATGTTTCTTTGCCCATTTTATCATTTTGTTTAATGATATTTATTATTTTAACCTTGCATAATTGAAACTCTTTTTTTGTATTTTGGCATACTTTTATTTCAAGACTTTTGGGGAGTGCATATACCTTTTTTTTTTCCTTTTGAGATGGAATTTTTCTCTTGTTGCCCAGGCTGGAGTACAATGACATGATCTCGGCTCACTGCAACCTCTGCCTCCCAGTTTCCAGTGATTCTCCTGCCTCAGCCTCCCAAGTAGCTGGGATTACAGTTGTGCACCATCATGCCCAGCTAATTTTTTGTATTTTTAGTAGAGACAGGTTTTCACCATGTTGGCCAGGCTGGTCTTAAACTCTTGACCTCTGGTTATCCGCATGCTTCAGCCTCCCAAAGTGCTGGGATTACAGGCGTAAGCCACCATGCCCAGCCCGCACATACCTTTTAAAGAAAGTTTAGCTCTTCAAGTTTGCACAATTTCATGTCCTGATTTTAAATTTATTTATTAATTTAATTTTTTTTTACTTTTAGGTTTTGGAGTACATGTGAAGGTTTGTTACATAGGTGAATTTGTGTCATGAGGGTTTGTTGTACAGATTATTTCATTATCCAGGTATTAAGCCCAGTACCCAATAGTTATCTTTTCTGTTCTGCATGGCTGAAACTCTATACCCATGAACAGCAACTACCATTTCCATTCTCTGTTCTGCTTCTATCAGTTTGCCTATATTAGATACATTGTATAAGTAGAATCACACAGAATTTTCCTTTTTGTGATTAACTTATTTTATTTAGCATAATATCCTCACGGTTCCTCCATGCTGTAGCACTTGACAGGATTTTCTTCTTTCTTAAGACTAAATAATACTACGTTGTATGTATATACATCGTATTTTCTTTCATTTTCTTTTTCTTATTTATTTGTTTAGAGACAGAGTCTCACTCTGTCACCCGTGCTGGAGTACAGTAGTACAATCATGGCTTACTGCTGCCTCGACCCCCTGGGCTTAAGCGATCCTTTTGTCTCAGCTTCCTGTGTAGCTGTGACTAAAGGTGCATGCCACCATGCCCAGCTAGTTTTCTAGTTTTTTGTTTTTGTAGAGTGGGATTTCACTATGTTGCCCAAGCTGGTCTTGAACTACTGGACTCAAGTGATCCTGTCACCTCAGCCTCCCAAAGTGCTTGGATTATAAGTGTGAGCCACCACAGCTGACCCAATACTACATTTCTTTGTCCATTCATCTGTCAATGGACATTTAATATGTTCATTCTTTGTTTTCACTACTCCTTGACCATTTGCAGGCACACATGCCATTTTTGCCTGTGTTCAAAGTGAACAGCCTTCACTTCCTGTTTCTTGAGGCTATAGATGAGGAGGTTTAGCAAGGATGTGATCACACCTCTATACAGTATGCAAGTATGAAATTGTGCATACTGTATAGAGACCGCTTGCTCCAGGACTGATCCTAAAGGTGGGCTGATGTGCTTGAATAGAGCTGTCCCATAGAACAAAAGCACCATGGTGAGGTGGGAGTAGCAGGTTTTGCCTTGGCCCCCAGAGAAAGAAATACCTAGAATGGCAAACATAATTTTTGAGTAAGCAAAGAGGATCAGAGGAAGTGTCACAAGTCTGAGAAATGCAATAGATCCAGCTAGCAGAATGGTGTTAGCGTGGGATCAGTGTAGGACAGAGGGAAGCGTGAAGATCGTTCACAACTGAAGTGGAGAATGATATTGGGACCACAGAACTGCAAGTTTGGATACAAAGATTGTTCACTTGTGAGTTCAGAAACCCTATCTTGTTTGTTGCAGTGCAGAGAGGTCAGTTCATGACCATGGTAGAGAGCAGAGGGTGGCAGATGGCAGCATAGCAGGCATAGGCGATTGCAGAGAGCAAGCAGCCGTTGGTGCCCCAAGAAAAAATGAAAAAGAAACTCTGGGTGATACAACCCCACACCAAGATAGTTTTTTATGAAAAAGGAAATTCTGCAGCATCTTGGGCAGTGACTGAGGAGTAACATATATCTAGGAAGAAAAAAGGTCCAAAGAAGAATTACATGGGGGTATGGAGGCAAGAATCAGCATTGATTACCAACAGCATTGTCAGATTCCCTTTCAGGGTCAGGAGATAAGTCACCAGGAACAGCACAAAGAGTGGGGTCTGGATCTGGGGGGCCACTGGACAGCCCCGGAAACACAAATTAATTCATCAATAATGCTAACATTTTTGATGGTTTCTTAAGAGATATTATCCCTAGAAAGAAACAAATATTAATATTTCATCTGGTAGGACAATTATCTGAGTCCTTCTCAGTGATTTTAACCTATAAAGAATTCACCTTGGCCAGGCGCAGTGGCTCACGCCTGTAATCCCAGCACTTTCGGAGGCCGAGGTGGATGGATCACGAGTTCAGGAGATCGAGACCATCCTGGCTAACATGGTGAAACCCAGTCTCTACTAAAAATACAAAAAAAATTAGCCAGGTGTGGTGGCGGGTGCCTGTAGTCCCAGCTACTCGGGAGGCTGAGACAGGAGAATGGCGTGAACCCGGGAGGCGGAGCTTGCAGTGAGTCCAGATGGTGCCACTGCACTCCAGCCTGGGCAACAGAGCGAGACTCCATCTCAAAAAAAAAAAAAAAAAATTCACCTTTTACCTTCAATCCAGATATTAAATCTGAGGCCAAAGTAATATCAAATTACTTTATTAAATACTGCAACTTTCCTTCTCCTGCCAAGCTCTCCTAAGCCCCTTATCCAGCACATCTTCTTTTCCCCCATAACACTTGATGCTTTCTAACAGATACTTGACTTACTTAGTACATTAAAAAATTGTCTCTGCCTTCTGGAATTTATATTATACTATATTATACACAGGCAAGGATAGTTGTCTTTTTTCCCCCTACATAGTGTATGGTAAACCCACCTGATAGCAGTAACTTAAGCATACCCTGAGAATGACCCTGTACGGCAGACACGCCTAAATGTGTGTTCCAAGCTGGGGAATCCGGGAGTGGCCAGCCCAGAAATTTGTTCCTTATCCATGAGGAACAGCTGAGCCTCCGGCTCATCCAGTAGAATGTGGGCCATACAGGGGATCAAGGTCCCTTGTTTCAGGTTAAGTTGCCGGATAGAGATTCTTTTGTGGGGGGCTGGGGGAGGGTGTTGCTAAGTGACAATGCTATATAAACTGCAGGCCTTTTGCAAGCAGTCTCAGTTCTTCTGCCCAGTCCGCCATTGCTGTACTGTATGTAAGACAGTTCTCCTGCCCAGCCTGCTGCCACTGGGCCATGCAGTTATCTAGCCCATCGCCATTGGACTCTCTCCCCTGTATGTAAGCCCCCAATAAAACTCCATGTCTCATTTGCTGGCTCTGAGTCTCTTCTTTGGCCTCTTGAACCTGGTGCCATCCCCATTGGAGTTGACAGGGGTTCAGCACAACACTGATGCACTCCCCAAAGCCAATAATTGTCACTGTCTTAGAAACTTTTGAGTTAGAGAAGATGATCAGGGAAGTGTCACAGTCCTAGAAACGCAGTAGACCCAGTTGGAAGGCTCTCAGTATTTGCCAAATGAAAGAATGAATGCCTCCTCAGCTATAATGTCTTCCCCTAACCCTCATGCTACCAGCTGTCTGCTTAGAAGCAAGACACCTCACACAGTCTCTATCCTCTTGTACTCTTCCCCAGCCTTTCAGCTGGTAACATCCAAGATCAGGTGAGCCCTAGAGTTGAAATGAGTAGAAAGATGCCAAAGTGAGAGAAACTCTTTTGTGGGAGGCTATTTTTCCGAACAATTGGAGCTTAAATTCTTAGCACATTTCATCTGAAAGGAACATTCAGAGGCATGTTATCTGACTCTCTATTTTCACATAAGGACAATATGGAACAGGGAAATGACATGTCTTGCACAAGGCCACGTAGCTAGATGGTTTCAGAGCCAAGACCAAGCAAGTTGTTCTGATTTCTCATCCAGTTCTCTTTTTGATGCTCCACACATGGGCAATAGATATTTGTGGATTTAAGCAGTTTTGCACTGAGCCTGGTGTGGACTGGGCAGGACAGGAGTGACCCAAATATTTCTTGGTCCTGTGCGTTTGCAACATGTCTTAAGGTTCTACAGCAGCTACTATGGTGGTAAAGTGAGCACTAGACTCAGTTAGGAAGCCCTTGCTGATTACCTTGAAAAGTCTGTGAAAACTTTTCAAGACATAACCTTCCCAAATGCAAAATGGGTATAAAATTGGAGCAAATGTGATTAAAATCTTCATAAGATATGACATACTTTTAATAAAAGTTTTAAAAATATGTATAAGACTGAAATAGAATATGGGTAAAAGAAATATTTGAGATCTTTTGGTGTCTAGATTCTGCACAATTTTCCCCATGAAATATTTCACCTGTGCTGTAAAATTTAGTTTTCAGTAAATGCATTTTTTTTAAATAGGAAAAGTGCTTTCTGGCTCCCAGTTCCTCTCAGCCAGACTTCCAAGCCTTCTTCATTTTTTATTCTCTTTGGACATTCACTCTCCTCTCTCTTGCCAAGACATGCTGACTCACCACTTGTATTTTATATTGCTATCCCATCAGAAAAATACAAACATTTTTTTCTTTCCTTACCTCCTTCAAACCTCATTTCCTTATTCTTATTGCTGTTCCCACCTACTTACATACTCATATGATAATAACTATCATTTATTTTATGCATAATGTATGTCAGACACCATAACAGAATGCTGTTGATCTCATTTAATTCTCACAAAAACTGATAGTACAGGTATTTCTGACCCCATTTCTGTGGGTCAGGAAGGTTAAGTGGCACACGCAGTCACACACCTTACAAAGTGATGGAATTGAGACTCATGCCCAAGGCCCTTTGACTTCAAATCCTATGTTTTTACTGCTTTGCAATACTGCAAAAGTGTGCTTATGGGAAAATCTTTCTTGGTTTGGAGATTATGCATTTTCCTGAGGAGACTTAGGAGTCCAGGCAGGAATGTGAAGTGGCCCTGGGCATTTGAGTCATTGACCATGCCTGGAACTTCTTCCTCAAATTCTCCCAATGCTCACAAAGATATGGGCATGAGAAGTCTGACCTCTTGGAAGAAAGATGGGGACTTCTGAGTCACGGAAAATTCCAGGAAGAGAAGACTAAGGTAAAGCCAGATGGAGGATTGAAAGCAATTCAGACTTAAAGAAGTGGAACTCTACAGGAATGGGGAAAATGGGATATCAGAGAGGGCACTTCTAGTTTTCCCTCACTTGTTTCCCTACCTGAAGCATCTGGTGGTGATGCATCAAGTAAGTAACACTGGAAGGACTGGGATTTATTCATACAAAGAACAGTCCTCTTCTTATCCCTTTCCTAAAAATAGCAATAGCAAATTTAACTTTTCATTTTTGATCTTTCTCACTTTTTATCATACTCTTTCAAGAGCTACTGTGCTATATTAGAAACACATCTGGAGGCAGAACATTGACCTCAACTGAACTCTAGAAACCCCCAGGATCCCAGACTCTAGTGAACTTTCCAAGTGTATTGCATGGAACGCAAATATGCTGCCCCCAAGCTTCAGGGGCCACCACAAGCACTGAGAGGCTAGTCCTGTGTGTCGGTCTCTCCCTACACCTGCCTCGCACTATAATCACCATGGCTCTTCATTTATTTGTTTTTATATATGTGGCTTTTGCAGTGGGTTTTATTTTAATGAGCAAAATATTTAGCTAATAAAGCAACTTTTAAAATGAGTCACTTAAGGAATCTTTGATCTGTAAGGAGAAAGACTCTTTTTTCTGGTCTCTATATTCACCACTCCACTCATCTTTCATCTCAAAGAAAGCTTTTTTATTTGTTTGTTTTTGTCCAGATCCTGGTACATGAAAAAACAGAATAGAAAAACCCCAATGGGCAAGTGGGTAGAGAGATCTAACTTAGAGGACAGTCACTACCTGATTTTGTGACTTTGAGCAACAATCTTACCATCCTGGGTCCAGTTTCCAATTCTAATAGTTTATTTTTAAAAAGAAATTTATAACTAAGGCCCATTCAGATTCCCCCAATTCGATGTAGCTCTGGCTCACTCACCTCCTCAGTGAACAGGGCTGTCCCAGGTCCAAAACACACACTGCATTTTGAGCTAGGCTGTCAGCTGCCTCCGCAGCAGGGATGCAACATGTGCAAGAAAACTCTCTCCAGCAGTAATTGGCTTCCACAGAGGGCTCCAATTGCATTTCCCACAAAGCACGCTTAGCTCCCAGTCAATGCTAGCTCTGAAGTCATGCTCAAACTCAGAGCAGTTCACTTGAAGGTCACTTCTGGGTAGAGGCTAAGGTGCTGTGGCATCCAGTGGAGGCTGTCTTGAGTCTTTTGTTCCCAGCTAAGAGAATCTGGTATTTCTTATTTTACTCTTTCATCTCCTTCAGTCCTGAGGAAAGCTCATGGCTAGTTTGTGTGACTTATCTGTATTTCTTCATCAATTTGTTGGTAATCCTGTGCCAGATGGTCCCTTGTGGTAATCTTGTGCCAGGAGGGATGTTGAGTAAGTACCCAAAGATAGCACCATTCCCCTTGAGCATCTCCTGGAACCAACCATGTTCTTTTTCTTCTCTTTTATCTACCTTTCCATCAAGACTTTCTACTCAACTTATTTGTAGAAACTTATGTTTCTCCATTTAAAAACAAAGCAGGAGCATTTAGTAACCCCCTTTCCTCAGGAAGAAGCCCTAAAAATATAATCAAGTTTGAAAACCTTCCATGAATAATAAATTGACTTTAAAGGCCTCTACATATGAAAACACTAAGATTTAGATCTTTCTGTTGAAGAGAAAGAGGAAAGTACAAGTTAGTGAAAATTTAACCTTCACCCATCTATATTTTAATTCATTTCTGAGATTGTCCCAATCCTTCGGAAAACAGACATATGTAATATACCACATATTATGCAACATGCCCATAGTCAAACACATTACTATCTATAGTGAAACGTCTGAGTACTCCTAAGTGGGATAAAAGGCTACAAATAGCTCATGACAGTTAACTTCCAATGTTCCTCCAAATTAGTTTTTTTTTCTTTTTTTTATTATTATACTTTAAGTTTTAGGGTACATGTGCACAATGTGCAGGTTAGTTACATATGTATACATGTGCCATGCTGGTGTGCTGCACCCATTAACTCGCCATTTAGCATTAGATATATCTCCTAATGCTATCCCTCCCCCCTCCCCCCACCCCACAACAGTCCCCAGAGTGTGATGTTCCCCTTCCTATGTCCATGTGTTCTCATTGTTCAATTCCCATCTATGAGTGAGAACATGCAGCGTTTGGTTTATTGTCCTTGCGATAGTTTACTGAGAATGATGATTTCCAATTTCATCCATGTCCCTACAAAAGACATGAACTCATCATTTTTTATGGCTGCATAGTATTCCATGGTGTATATGTGCCACATTTTCTTAATCCAGTCTATCATTGTTGGACATTTGGGTTGGTTCCAAGTCTTTGCTATTGTGAATAGTGCCGCAATAAACATACGTGTGCATGTGTCCTTATAGCAACATGCTTTATACTCCTTTGGGTATATACCCAGTAACGGGATGACTGGGTCAAATGGAATTTCTAGTTCTAGATCCCTGAGGAATCGCCACATTGACTTCCACAATGGTTGAACTAGTTTACAGTTCCACCAACAGTGTAAAAGTGTTCCTATTTCTCCACATCCTCTCCAGCACCTGTTGTTTCCTGACTTTTTAATGATTGCCATTCTAACTGGTGTGAGATGGTATCTCATTGTGGTTTTGATTTGCATTTCTCTGATGGCCAGTGATGATGAGCATTTTTTCATGTGTCTTTTGGCTGCATAAATGTCTTCTTTTGAGAAGTGTCCGTTCATGTCCTTCGCCCACTTTTTGATGGTGTTGTTTGTTTTTTTCTTGTAAATTTGAGTTCATTGTAGATTCTGGATATTAGCCCTTTGTCAGATGAGTAGGTTGTGAAAATTTTCTCCCATTCTGTAGGTTGCCTGTTCACTCTGATGGTAGTTTCTTTTGCTGTGCAGAAGCTCTTTAGTTTAATTAGATCCCATTTGTCAATTTTGGCTTTTGTTGCCATTGCTTTTGGTGTTTTAGACATGAAGCCCTTGCCCATGCCTATGTCCTGAATGGTAATGCCTAGGTTTTCTTCTAGGGTTTTTATGGTTTTAGGTCTAACATTTAAGTCTTTAATCCATCTTGAATTAATTTTTGTATAAGGTGTAAGGAAGGGATCCAGTTTCAGCTTTCTACATATGGCTAGCCAGTTTTCCCAGCACCATTTGTTAAATAGGGAATCCTTTCCCTTGCTTGTTTTTGTCAGGTTTGTCAGAGATCAGATAGTTGTAGATATGCAGTGTTATTTCTGAGGGCTCTATTCTGTTCCATTGATCTATATCTCTGTTTTGGTACCAGTACCATGCTGTTTTGGTTACTGTAGCCTTGTAGTATAGTTTGAAGTCAGGTAGCGTGATGCCTCCAGCTTTGTTCTTTTGGCTTAGGATTGACTTGGCGATGCGGGCTTTTTTGTGGTTCCATATGAACTTTAAAGTAGTTTTTTCCAATTCTGTGAAGAAAGTCATTGGTAGCTTGATGGGGATGGCATTGAATCTATAAATTACCTTGGGCAGTATGGCCATTTTCACGATATTGATTCTTCCTACCCATATGCATGGAATGTTCTTCCATTTTTTTGTTCCTCTTTTATTTCATTGAGCAGTGGTTTATAGTTCTCCTTGAAGAGGTCCTTCACGTCCCTTGTAAGTTGGATTCCTAAGTATTTTATTCTCTTTGAAGCAATTGTGAATGGGAGTTCACTCATGATTTGGCTCTCTGTTTGTCTGTTATTGGTGTATAAGAATGCTTGTGATTTTTGTACATTGATTTTGTATCCTGACACTTTGCTGAAGTTGCTTATCAGCTTAAGGAGATTTTGGGCTGAGACAATGGGGTTTTCTAGATATACAATCATGTCGTCTGCAAACAGGGACAATTTGATTTCCTCTTTTCCTAATTGAATACCCTTTATTTCCTTCTCCTGCCTAATTGCCCTGGCCAGAACTTCCAACACTATGTTGAATAGGAGTGGTGAGAGAGGGCATCCCTGTCTTGTGCCAGTTTTCAAAGGGAATGCTTCCAGTTTTTGCCCATTCAGTATGATATTGGCTGTGCGTTTGTCATAGATAGCTCTTATTATTTTGAGATACGTCCCATCAATACCTAATTGATTGAGAGTTTTTAGCATGAAGGGTTGTTGAATTTTGTCAAAGGCCTTTTCTGCATCTATTGAGATAATCATGTGGTTTTTGTCTTTGGTTCTGTTCATATGCTAGATTACATTTATTGATTTTTGGATACTGAACCAGCCTTGCATCCCAGGGATGAAGCCCACTTGATCATGGTGGATAAGCTTTTTGATGTGCTGCTGGATTCGGTTTGCCAGTATTTTACTGAGGATTTTTGCATCAATGTTCATCAAGGATATTGGTCTAAAATTCTCTTTTTTGGTTGTGTCTCTGCCCGGCTTTGGTATCAGGATGATGCTGGCCTCATAAAATGAGTTAGGGAGGATTCCCTCTTTTTCTATTGATTGGAATAGTTTCAGAAGGAATGGTACCAGTTCCTCCTTGTACCTCTGTTAGAATTCAGCTGTGAATCCATCTCGTCCTGGACTCTTTTTGGTTGGTAAGCTATTGATCATTGCCACAATTTCAGATCCTTTTATTGGTCTATTCAGAGATTCAACTTCTTCCTGGTTTAGTCTTGGGAGAGTGTATGTGTCAAGGAATTTATCCATTTCTTCTAGATTTTCTAGTTTATTTGCGTAGAGGTGTTTGTAGTATTCTCTGATGGTAATTTCTATTCCTGTGGAATCAGTGGTGATATCCCCTTTATCATTTTTTATTGCATCTATTTGATTCTTCTCTCTTTTTTTCTTTATTAGTCTTGCTAGCAGTCTATCAATTTTGTTGATCCTTTCAAAAAAGGATCTCCTGGATTCATTAATTTTTTGAAGGATTTTTTGTGTCTCTATTTCCTTCAGTTCTGCTCTGATTTTACTTATTTCTTGCCTTCTACTAGCTTTTGAATGTGTTTGCTCTTGCTTTTCTAGTTCTTTTAATTGTGATTTAGGGTGTCAATTTTGGATCTTTCCTGCTTTCTCTTGTGGGCATTTAGTGCTATAAATTTCCCTCTACACACTGCTTTGAATGTGTCCCAGAGATACTGGTACGTTGTGTCTTTGTTCTCGTTGGTTTCAAAGAACATCTTTATTTCTGCCTTCATTTCGTTATGTACCCAGTAGTCATTCAGGAACAGGTTGTTCAGTTTCCATGTAGTTGAGTGGTTTTGAGTGAGTTTCTTAATCCTGAGTTCTAGTTTTATTGCACTGTGGTCTGAGAGACAGTTTTTTATACTTTCTCTTCTTTTACATTTGCTGAGGATAGCTTTACTTCCAAGTATGTGGTCAATTTTGGAATAGGTGTGGTGTGGTGCTGAAAAAAATGTATAGTCTGTTGAGTTGGGCTGGAGAGTTCTGTAGATGTCTGTTAGGTCTGCTTGGTGCAGAGCTGAGTTCAATTCCTGGGTGTCCTTGTTAACTTTCTGTCTCGTTGATCTGTCTAATGTTGACAGTGGGGTGTTAAAGTCTCCCATTATTATTGTGTTGGAGTCTAAGTCTCTTTATAGGTCACTCAGGACTTGCTTTATGAATCTGGGTGCTCCTGTATTGGGTGCATATTTATTTAGAATAGTTAGCTCTTCTTGTTGAATTAATCCCTTTACCATTATGTAATGGCCTTCTTTGTCTCTTTTGATCTTTGTTGGTTTAAAGTCTGTTTTATCAGAGACTAGGATTGCAACCCCTGCCTTTTTTTGTTTTGCATTTGCTTGGTAGATCTTCCTCCATCCTTTTATTTTGAGCCTATGTGTGTCTCTGCACGTGAGATGGGTTTCCTGAATACAGCACACTGATGGGTCTTGACTCTTTATCCAATTTGCCAGTCTGCATCTTTTAATTGGAGCATTCAGTCCATTTATGTTTAAAGTTAATATTGTTATGTGTGAATTTGATCCTGTCATTATGATGTTAGCTGGTTATTTTGCTCATTAGTTGATGCAGTTTCTTCCTAGTCTCGATAGTCTTTACATTTTGGCATGATTTTGCAGTGGCTGGTACCAGTTGTGCCTTTCCATGTTTAGTGCTTCCTTCAGGAGCTCTTTTAGGGCAGGCCTGGTGGTGACAAAATCTGTCAGCATTTGCTTGTCTGTAAAGTATTTTATTTCTCCTTCACTTATGAAGCTTAGTTTGGCTGGATATGAAATTCTGGATTGAAAATTCTTTTCTTTAAGAATGTTGAATATTGGCACCCACTCTCTTCTGGCTTGTAGAGTTTCTGCCGAGAGATCCGCTGTTAGTCTGATGGGCTTCCCTTTGTAGGTAACCCGACCTTTCTCTCTGGCTGCCCTTAACATTTTTTCCTTCATTTCAGCTTTGGTGAATCTGACAATTATGTGTCTTGGAGTTGCTCTTCTTGAGGAGTATCTTTGTGGTGTTCTCTGTATTTCCTGAATCTGAATGTTGGCCTGCCTTGCTAGATTGGGGAAGTTCTCCTGGATAATATCCTGCAGAGTGTTTTCCCACTTGGTTCCATTCTCCCCGTCACTTTCAGGTACACCAATCAGACGCAGATTTGGTCTTTTCATATAGTCCCATATTTCTTGGAGGCTTTGTTCATTTCTTTTGATTTTTTTTTCTCTAAACTTCCCTTTTCACTTCATTTCATTCATTTCATCTTCCATCACTGATACCCTTTCTTCCAGTTGGTCACATCGGCTCCTGAGGCTTCTGCATTCTTCACGTAGTTCTTGAGCCTTGGCTTTCAGCTCCATCAGCTCCTTTTAGCACTTCTCTGTATTGGTTATTCTAGTTATACATTCATCTAAAGTTTTTTCAAAGTTTTCAACTTCTTTGCCTTTGGTTTGAATTTCCTCCTGTAGCTTGGAGTAGTTTGATCGTCTGAAGCCTTCTTCTCTCAACTCGTCAAAGTCATTTTCCGTCCAGCTTTGTTCTGTTGCTGGTGAGGAACTGCATTCCTTTGGAGGAGGAGAGGTGCTCTGCTTTTTAGAGTTTCCAGTTTTTCTGCTCTGTTTTTTCCCCATCTTTGTGGTTTTAACTACTTTTGGTCTTTGATGGTGGTGTTGTACAGATGGGTTTTTGGTGTGGATGTCCTTTCTGTTTGTTAGTTTTCCTTCTAACAGACAGGACCCTCAGCTGTAGGTCTGTTGGAGTTTGCTAGAGGTCCACTCCAGACCCTGTTTCCCTGGGTATCATCAGCGGTGTCTGCAGAACCACGGATTTTTGTGATCTGCAAATGCTGCTGTCTGATCGTTCCTCTGGAAGTTTTGTCTCAGAGGAGTACCCGGCCGGCCGTGTGAGTTGTCAGTCTGCCCCTACTGGGGGGTGCCTCCCAGTTAGGCTCCTTGGGGGTCAGGGGTCAGGGACCCACTTGAGGAGGCAGTCTGCCCATTCTCAGATCTCCAGCTGCATGTTGGGAGAACCTCTGCTTTCCTCAAAGCTGTCAGACAGGGACATTTAAGTCTGCAGAGGTTACTGCTGTCTTTTTGTTTGTCTGTGCCCTGCCCCCAGAGGTGGAGCCTACAGAGGCAGGCAGGCCTCCTTGAGTTGTGGTGGGCTCCACCCAGTTCAAGCTTCCCAGCTGCTTTGTTTACCTAAGCAAGCCTGGGCAATGGCGGCCGCCCCTCCCCCAGCCTTGCTGCCACCTTGCAGTTTGATCTCAGACTGCTGTGCTAGCAATCAGCGAGACTCTGTGGGCGTAGGACCCTCCGAGCCAGGTGCGGGATATAATCTCCTGGTGTGCCGTTTCCTAGGCCCATCGGAAAAGCGCAGTATTTGGGTGGGAGTGGCCCGATTTTCCAGGTGCCCTCTTCCACCCCTTTCCTTGACCAGGAAAGGGAACTCCCTGACCCCTTGCACTTCCCGAGTGAGGCAATGCCTCGCCCTGCTTCAGCTGGCACACGGTGCGCTGCACCCACTGTCCTGCGCCCACTGTCTGGCACTCCCTAGTGAGATGAACCCGGTACCTCAGATGGAAATGCAGAAATCACCTGCCTTCTGCATCACTCACACTGGGAGCTGTAGACCGGAGCTGTTCCTATTCGGCCATCTTGGCTCCTCCCTCTCCCAAATTAGTTTTGAAAAAAAAAAAAGTTTAGTTTTTAGAGTGTTTTGGAGAGTTTAGAATTAGGGATGAGGGTTTATAAACTTGTTCTAAATGCTTATATTAATGTTTTTGATTTCTACATTTGTTATTACATTTCTTGATCTGTCTGCTCTTGCAATAGCACTATACTGTCTTTTTAAATTTTTTATTTATTTTATTTTAAGTTCTCGGGTACACGTGCAAGATGTGCAGATTTGTTTAATACAAAAGCATGTGCCGTGGTGGTTTGCTGCACCTTCAACCCATTATCTAAGTATTAAGCCCAGCATGCATTAGCTGTTTTTCCTGATGCTCTCCTTCACCCTGCCCCCCACATACCCCACTCTACCCCTGCTGACAGGCCTGAGCATGTGTTGTTCCCCTCCCTGTGTCCATGTGTTCTCACTATTCAACATGCATTGTTTGATTTTCTGTTCCTGCATTAGTTTGCTGAGGAAAACAGCTTCCAGCTCCATCCATGTCCCTGCAAAGGACATGATGTCATTCCTTTTTATGGCTGCATGATATCCCATGGTGTATATGTACCACATTTCCTTCATCCAGAAGAAAATTCTTCATATCATTGATGGGCATTTGGGTTGATTCCATGTCTTTGCTATTGTGAATAGTGCTACAACAAACATACACATGCATGTATCTTTATAATAGAATGATTTATATTCCTTTGGGTATATACTCAATAAGGGGATTGCTGGGTCAAGTGGTATTTCCGGTTCTAGGTTTTTTAGGAATCGCCACACTGTCTTCCACAATGGTTTAACTAATTTACATTACCACCAACAGTGTAAAAGCGTTCTTATCTCTCCACAGCCTCGCCAGCATCTGTTGTTTCTTAACTTTGTAATAACTGCCATTCTGACTGGAATGAAATGATATCTCATTGTGGTTTTGATTTGCATTTCTCTAATTATCAGTGATGTTGAGCTTTTTTTCATATGTTGGTTGGCTGCATAAATGTCTTCTTTTGAGAAGTGTCTGTTCATTTATTTGCCCACTTTTTAATGGGGTTTGTTTTTTCTTGTAAATTTGTTTAAGTTCCTTGTAGACGGGATACTAGACCTTTGTCAGATGGATAGATTGCAAATTTTTTCTCCCATTCTGTAGGTTCTCTGTTTATTCTGATGATATTTTCTTTTGCTATGCAGAAACTCCTTAGTTTCATTAGATTCCATTTGTCGATTTTTGCTTTTGTTGCAATTGCTTTTGCCATTTTTGTCAAGAAATCTTTGCCCGTGCCCTTGTCCTGTATAGTATTGCCTAGATTTTCTTCTAGGGTTTTTATAGTTTTGGATTTTACATTTAACTCTTTAATCTATCTTGAGTTAATTTTTGTATATGGTGTAAGGAAGGGGTCCAGTTTCAATTTTCTGTATATGGCTAGCCAGTTCTCCCAGCACCATTTAAAGGATTTTCTTTCCCCATTGCTTGTTTTTGTCAGGTTTGTCAAAGATCAGATGGTTGTAGAACTTATTTCTGAGTTCTCCATTCTGTTCCATTGGTCCATGTATCTGTTTTTGTACCAGTTCCATGCTGTTTTGGTTACTGTAGCCTTGTAATGTAGTTTGAAGTCAGGTAGCATGATGCCTCCAGCTTCGTTCTTTTTGCCTAGGATTGTCTTGACTATACAGGCTCTTTTTTGGTCCCATGTGAATTTTAAAATAGTTTTTGCTAATTCTGTGAAGAATGTCAATGGTAGTTTCATGGGAATAGCATTGAATCTATAAATTGCTTTGGGCAGTATGGCCATTTTCTTTTTTTGTTGTTGTTTTTAATTTATTTTTTTATTATTATTATTATACTTTAGGTTTTATGGTACATATGCGCAATGTGCAGGTTAGTTACATATGTATACATGTGCCACGCTGGTGCGCTGCACCCACTAACTCGTCATCTAGCATTAGGTATATCTCCCAATGCTATCCCTCCCCCCTCCCCCCACCCCACAACAGTCCATGAAGTGTGATGTTCCCCTTCCTGTGTCCATGTGTTCTCATTGTTCAATTCCCACCTATGAGTGAGAATATGCGGTGTTTGGTTCTTTGTTCTTGCGATAGTTTACTGAGAATGATGACTTCCAGTTTCATCCATGTCCCTACAAAGGACATGAACTCATCATTTTTTATGGCTGCATAGTATTCCATGGTGTATATGTGCCACATTTTCTTAATCCAGTCTATCATTGTTGGACATTTGGGTTGGTTCCAAGTCTTTGCTATTGTGAATAATGCCGCAATAAACATACGTGTGCATGTGTCTTTATAGCAGCATGATTTATAGTCCTTTCGGTATATACCCAGTAATGGCATGGCTGGGTCAAATGGAATTTCTAGTTCTAGATCCCTGAGGAATTGCCACACTGACTTCCACAATGGTTGAACTGGTTTACAGTCCCACCAACAGTGTAAAAGTGTTCCTATTTCTCCACATCCTCTCCAGCACCTGTTGTTTCCTGACTTTTTAATGATTGCCATTCTAACTGGTGTGAGATGGTATCTCATTGTGGTTTTGATTTGCATTTCTCTGATGGCCAGTGATGGTGAGCATTTTTTCATGTGTTTTTTGGCTGCATAAATGTCTTCTTTTGAGAAGTGTTTGTTCATGTCCTTCACCCACTTTTTGATGGGGTTGTTTGTTTTTATCTTGTAAATTTGTTTGAGTTCATTGTAGATTCTGGATATTAGCCCTTTGTCAGATGAGTAGGTTGTGAAAATTTTCTCCCATTTTGTAGGTTGCCTGTTCACTCTCATGGTAGTTTCCTTTGCTGTGCAGAAGCTCTTTAGTTTAATGAGATCCCATTTGTCAATTTTGGCTTTTGTTGCCATTGCTTTTGGTGTTTTAGACATGAAGTCCTTGCCCATGCTTATGTCCTGAAGGGTAATGCCTAGGTTTTCTTCTAGGGTTTTTATGGTTTTAGGTGTAACGTTTAAGTCTTTAATCCATCTTGAATTGATTTTTGTATAAGGTGTAAGGAAAGGATCCAGTTTCAGCTTTCTCCATATGGCTAGCCAGTTTTCCCAGCACCATTTATTAAATAGGGAATCCTTTCCCCTTTTTTTGTTTTTCTCAAGTTTGTCAAAGATCAGATAATTGTACATATGTGGCATTATTTCTGAGGGCTCTGTTCTGTTCCATTGATCTATATCTCTGTTTTGGTACCAGTACCATGCTGTTTTGGTTACTGTAGCCTTGTAGTATAGTTTGAAGTCAGGTAGTGTGATGCCTCCAGCTTTGTTCTTTTGGCTTAGGATTGACTTGGCGATGCGGGCTCTTTTTGGTTCCATATGAACTTTAAAGTAGTTTTTTCCAATTCTGTGAAGAAAGTCATTGGTAGCTTGATGGAGATGGCATTGAATCTGTAAATTACCTTGGGCAGTATGGCCATTTTCACAATATTGATTCTTCCTACCCATGAGCATGGAATGTTCTTCCATTTGTTTGTATCCTCTTTTATTTCCTTGAGTAGTGGTTTGTAGTTCTCCTTGAAGAGGTCCTTCGCATCCCTTGTAAGTTGGATTCCTAGGTATTTTATTCTCTTTGAAGCAATTGTGAATGGGAGTTCACTCATGATTTGGCTCTCTGTTTGTCTGTTATTGGTGTATAAGAATGCTTGTGATTTTTGTACATTGATTTTGTATCCTGACACTTTGCTGAAGTTGCTTATCAGCTTAAGGAGATTTTGGGCTGAGACAATGGGGTTTTCTAGATATACAATCATGTCGTCTGTAAACAGGGACAATTTGATTTCCTCTTTTCCTAATTGAATACCCTTTATTTCCTTCTCCTGCCTAATTGCCCTGGCCAGAACTTCCAACACTATGTTGAATAGAAGTGGTGAGAGAAGACATCCCTGTCTTGTGCCAGTTTTCAAAGGGAATGCTTCCAGTTTTTGCCCATTCAGCATGATATTTGCTGTGCATTTGTCATAGTTAGCTCTGATTATTTTGAGATATGTCCCATCAATACCTAATTGATTGAGAGTTTTTAGCATGAAGCGTTGTTGAATTTTGTCAAAGGCCTTTTCTGCATCTATTGAGATAATCATGTGGTTTTTGTCTTTGGTTCTGTTTATATGCTGGATTACATTTATTGATTTGCAGATATTGAACCAGCCTTGCATCCCAGGGATGAAGCCCACTTGATCATGGTGGATAAGCTTTTTGATGTGCTGCTGGATTCTGTTTGCCAGTATTTTATTGAGGATTTTTGCATCAATGTTCATCAAGGATATTGATCTAAAATTCTCTTTTTTGGTTGTGTCTCTGCCCGGCTTTGGTATCAGGATGATGCTGGCCTCATAAAATGAGTTAGGGAGGATTCCCTCTTTTTCTATTGATTGGAATAGTTTCAGAAGGAATGGTACCAGTTCCTCCTTGTACCTCTGGTAGAATTTGGCTGTGAACCCATCTGGTCCTGGACTTGTTTTGGTTGGTAAGCTATCGATTATTGCCACAATTTCAGCTCCTGTTATTGGTCTATTCAGAGATTCAACTTCTTCCTGGTTTAGTCTTGGGAGGGTGTATGTGTTGAGGAATTTATCCATTTCTTCTAGATTTTCTAGTTTATTTGCATAGAGGTGTTTGTAGTATTCTGTGATGGTAGTTTGTATTTCTGTGGGATCGGTGGTGATATCCCCTTTATCATTTTTTATTGCATCTATTTGATTCTTCTTTTTTTCTGTATTAATCTTGCTAGCGGTCTATCAATTTTGTTGATCCTTTCAAAAAAGCATCTCCTGGATTCATTAATTTTTTGAAGGGTTTTTTGTGTCTCTATTTCCTTCAGTTCTGCTCTGATTTTACTTATTTCTTGCCTTCTGCTAGCTTTTGAATGTGTTTGCTCTTGCTTTTCTAGTTCTTTTAATTGTGAGTTAGGGTGTCAATTTTGGATCTTTCCTGCTTTCTCTTGTGGGCATTTAGTGCTATAAATTTCCCTCTACACACTGCTTTGAATGCATCCCAGAGATTCTGGTATGTTGTGTCTTGGTTCTCGTTGGTTTCAAAGAACATCTTTATTTCTGCCTTCATTTCATTATGTACCCGGTAGTCATTCAGGAGCAGGTTGTTCAGTTTCCATGTAGTTGAGCAGTTTTGAGTGAGATTCTTAATACTGAGTTCTAGCTTGATTGCACTGTGATCTGAGAGACAGTTTGTTATAATTTCTGTTCTTTTACATTTATTGAGGGGAGCTTTACTTCCAAGTATGTGGTCAATTTTGGAATAAGTGTGGCGTGGTGCTGAAAAAAATGTATATTCTGTTGATTTGGGGTGGAGAGTTCTGTAGATGTCTATTAGGTCCGCTTGGTGCAGAGCTGAGTTCAATTCCTGGGTATCCTTGTTGACTTTCTGTCTCATTGATCTGTCTAATGTTGACAGTGGGGTGTTAAAGTCTCCCATTATTAATGTGTGGGAGTTTAAGTCTCTATTTAGGTCACTCAGGACTTGCTTTATGAATCTGGGTGCTCCTGTATTGGGTGCATATATATTTAGGATAGTTAGCTCTTCTTGTTGAATTAATCCCTTTACCATTATGTAATGGCCTTCTTTGTCTCTTTTGATCTTTGTTGGTTTAAAGTCTGTTTTATCAGAGACTAGGATTGCAACCCCTGCCTTTTTTTGTTTTCCATTTGCTTGGTAGATCTTCCTCCATCCTTTTATTTTGAGCCTATGTGTGTCTCTGCACATGAGATGGGTTTCCTGAATACAGCACACTGATGGGTCTTGACTCTTTATCCAATTTGCCAGTCTGCATCTTTTAATTGGAGCATTTAGTCCATTTTCATTTAAAGTCAATATTGTTATGTGTGAATGTGATCCTGTCATTATGATGTTAGCTGGTTATTTTGCTCGTTAGTTGATGCAGTCTCTTCCTAGTCTCGATGGTCTTTAAATTTTGGCATGATTTTGCAGTGGCTGGTACCGGTTGTGCCTTTCCATGTTTAGCGCTTCCTTCAGGAGCTCTTTTAGGTTTCTGCCGAGAGATCTGCTGTTAGTCTGATGGGCTTCCCTTTGAGGGTAACCCGACCTTTCTCTCTGGCTGCCCTTAACTTTTTTTCCTTCATTTCAACTTTGGTGAATCTCACAATTATGTGTCTTGGAGTTGCTCTTCTCGAGGAGTATCTTTGTGGCATTCTGTGTATTTCCTGAATCTGAATGTTGGCCTGCCTTGCTAGATTGGGGAAGTTCTCCTGGATAATATCCTGCAGAGTGTTTTCCAACTTGGTTCCATTCTCCCCGTCACTTTCAGTTACACCAATCAGACGTAGATTTGGTCTTTTCACATAGTCCCGTATTTCTTGGAGGCTTTGCTTGTTTCTTTTTATTCTTTTTTCTCTAAACTTCCCTTCTTGCTTCATTTCATTCATTTCATCTTCCGTCGCTGATACCCTTTCTTCCATTTGATCGCATCGGCTCCTGAGGCTTCTGCATTCTTCACATAGTTCTCGAGCCTTGGTTTTCAGCCCCATCAGTTCCTTTAAGCACTTCTCTGTATTGGTTATTCTAGTTATACATTCTTCTAAATTTTTTTCAAAGTTTTCAACTTCTTTGCCTTTGGTTTGAATATCCTCCCGTAGCTCGGAGTGATTTGATCATCTGAAGCCTTCTTCTCTCAGCTCGTCAAAGTCATTCTCCATCCAGCTTTGTTCCGTTGCTGGTGAGGAACTGCATTCCTTTGGAGGAGGAGAGGTGCTCTGCTTTTTAGAGTTTCCAGTGTTTCTGCTCTGTTTTTTCCCCATCTTTGTGGTTTTATCTACTTTTGGTCTTTGATGATGGTGATATACAGATGGGTTTTTGGAGTGGATGTCCTTTCTGTTAGTTTTCCTTCTAACAGACAGGACCCTCAGCTGCAGGTCTGTTGGAGTACCCGGCCAGCCGTGTGAGGTGTCAGTCTGCCCCTGCTTTGGGGTGCCTCCCAGTTAGGCTGCTCGGGGCTCAGGGGTCATGGACCCACTTGAGGAGGCAGTCTGCCCGTTCTCAGATCTCCAGCTGTGTGCTGGGAGAACCACTGCTCTCCTCAAAGCTGTCAGACAGGGACATTTAAGTCTGCAGAGGTTACTGCTGTCTTTTTGTTTGTCTGTGCCCTGCCCCCAGAGGTGGAGTTTACAGAGGCAGGCAGGCCTCCTTGAGCTGTGGTGGGCTCCACCCAGTTCAAGCTTCCCGGCTGCTTTATTTACCTAAGCGAGCCTGGGCAATGGTGGGCGCCCCTCCCCCAGCCTCACTGCCGCCTTGCTGTTTGATCTCAGACTGCTGTGCTAGCAATCAGCGAGCCTCCGTGGGCATAGGACCCTCTGAGCCAGGTGCGGGCTATAATCTCCTGGTGCACCATTTCCTAAGCCCATCGGAAAAGCGCAGTATTTGGGTGGGAGTCGCCCGATTTTCTAGGTGCTGTCTGTCACCCCTGGAAAGGGAACTCCCTGACCCTTTGCGCTTCCCAAGTGAGGAAATGTCTCACCCCTGCTTCGGCTGGCGCATGGTGTGGTCACCCACTGACCTGCGCCCACTGTCTGGCACTCCCTAGTGAGATAAACACAGTACCTCATGTGGAAATGCAGAAATCACCCGTCTTCTGCATCGGTCATGCTGGGAGCTGTAGACCAGAGCTGTTCCTATTTGGCCATCTTGGCTCCTCCCCACAGTCTGGCCGTTTTCACAATACTGATTCTTCCTATCCATGAGCATGGAATGCTTTTCCATTTGTTTATGTCCTCTCTGATTTGGTTTGTAGTTCCCATTGAAGAGGTCCTTCACTTCCCTTGTTAGCTGTATTTCTAGGTATTTTATTCTCTTTGTAGCAATTGTGAATGGGAGTTCATTCATGATTTGGCTCTCTGTTTGTCTGTTGTTGGTGTATAGGAATGCTTGTGACTTTTGCACATAGATTTTTTATCCTGAGACTGCAGATGTTGCTTATCAGCTTAAGAAGCTTTTGGGCCAGGTACATGAAAGATTCTCAACATCATTAACTATCAGAGAAATGAAAATAAAAACTACAATAAGATATCATCTCACAGCTCCTATAAAAAAAAGATAAGTTGCTGAGAATGTGGAGAAAAGGGAACTCTCATACACTGTTGTTAAAAATGCAAAATGGTAGAGCCATTATGGAAAACTGTATGAAAGTTCCTCAAAAGATTAGAAATAGAACTACATATGATGCAGCAATCCCACTTCTGGGTATATAGCCAAAGGAAATGAAATTAGGATCTCAAAGAGATGTTCACACTTGGCCAGGTGCTGGTGGCTCATGTCTGTAATCCCAGGACTTTGGGAGGCTGAGGTGAGATGATCACTTAAGCCCAGGGCCTCAGCTGTAATACACAGAGCTGTGTGGAGTCTTGGCTGGGCAGACACTCAGGCACACACAGAGACCCCAGAGTTTTACATATTGCAGCCCCAGGATTCCAGGCAAGGCGAGAAATCCATCCCTATATATCCCTAGGAAGGGGGCTGAACCCAGGAAGTAAAGCAGTTAAAATTCCAGCCAGCCAATTGCAGGGGCTGGAATCTGCCTGAGACAGGTCCAAGTTCCTGGTGGGGAAGGGAGGTTACCATCTCTGTGGTTCAGTACGCTCAGCAGTTCCAGCCTGCCAGCTCCGGAGAAAGCAAACCGTCCAGTTGAGGAAGGGATCCCCCTCAAAGGCAGCACACCTGGTCTACCAAAAAGCAGCCAGACTGCTTCTTTAAGCGGCTGCCTGATCCTGTTCCTCCTGACTGGGTGAGGCCTCCCAACAGGGGTCTCCAGACACCTCCTACTGGCACACTGGGGCAGCAACAGGTCCCTACTCACCGTGGAACAGAGCTTCCAGAGAAAAGAGCAGGCTGCCATCTTTGAAGTTTCACAGACTTCAATGGTGATACCTCCAGGTATAAGAAAAACCAAGGCAACTAGTGTCTGGAGCAGACCTGCAGCAAACTGCAGCAGCCCTATGGTAAATTAGCCTGACTGGTGAAAAAAACAAAACAAAACAAAACAAAAAAAACAGAAAACAAAACATCACCAAAAAAGACTCATCAAAAACCCCATTCAAAAGTCAGCAACCTCAAAGATCAAAGTTAGATAAGCCCATGAAGATGAGAAGGAATCAAAGGAAAAAGTTGAAAACTCAAAAAGCTATAGTGCCTCTTTTCCTCCAAATGATTGCAGCACTTCCCCAGCAAGGGCACAGAACTGGGCTGAGGCAGAGATGGCTGGATTGATAGAAGTAGGCTTCAGAAGGTGGCTAATAACAAACTTTGCTGAGCTAAAGGAGCATGTTCCAACCCAATGCAAAGAAGCTAAGAATCATGATAGAACAATACAGGAGATAATAGCCAGAATAGCCAGTTTGGAGGGGAATATAAATTACCTGATGGGCCGAGCACAGTGGCTCATGCCTGTAATTCCAGCACATTGGGAGGCTGAGGTGTGCAGACCACGAGGTCAGGAGTTCGAGACCAGCTTCGCCAACATGGTGAAAGCCCATCTCTACTAAAAATACAAAAATTAGCCAGACTTTGTGGTGGGTGCCTGTAATCCCTGCTACTCAGGAGGCTGAGGCAGGAGAATCGCTTGAAACCAGAAGGCAGAAGTTGCAGTGAGCCGAGATTGTGCCACTGCACTCCAGTCTGGGTGAAAGAGCAAAATTCCATCTCAAAAAAATAAAAAATAAAAGACCTGATGGAGCTGAAAAACACAACACAAGAAATTCGCAATGGAGTCACAAGTATTAATAGCAGAATAGATCAAGTGGAGGAAGCTTGAAGACTATCTTCTTGAAATAAGGTAGACAAGAATAGAGAAAAAAGAATGAAAATAAATGAACCAAACCTCTGAGAACCATGCTATAAAAAGGCCAAGCTTGTGACAGATTAGGGTACCTGAAAGAGACAGGGAGAATGGAACCAAGTTGGAAAATATACTTCACTATATCGTCCAGAACTTCCCCAACCTAGCAAGACAGACCAATATTCAAATTCAAGAAATCCAGAGAACCCCAATAAGATACTCCATGAGAAGATCAACTCCAAGGCACATAATTTTCAGATTCTCCAAGGTCAAAATGAAAGAAAAAAATGTTAAGGGCAGTCAGAGAGAAAGGCCAGGTCACCTGCACAGGGAAGCCCATCAGACTAACAGTGGACCTTTCAGTGAAAACCCTATAGGCCAGAAAAGATTAGTGGCCAATGTTCAACATTCATAAAGAGAAGAATTTCCAACCCAGAATTTCATATCCAGCCAAACTAAGCTTCATAAGTGAAGGAGAAATAAAGTCCTTTTCAGACAAGCAAATGCTGAGGGAATTCATCACCACCAGGCCTGCCTTGCAAGAGCTCCTGAAGGAAGCACTAAATATGAAAAGGAAAAATTATTTGCAGCCACTACAAAAACTGAAGTAAGTACTTAACTACACATTGAAGTATACAGACCAGTGACACTATGAAGCAACTACATTAACAAGTCTGCAAAACAACCAGCCAGCATCATGATGACAGGATCAAATTCACATATAATAATACTAACCTTAAATGTAAATGGACAATGCCCCAATTAAATGACACAGAAAGGCAAGCTGGATAAAGATCCAAGACCCATTGGTATGCTGCCTTCAAGAGACCATCTCAAGTGCGAAGACACACATACGCTCAAAATAAAGGGATGGAGGAAAATTTACCAAGCAAATGGAAAACAGAAAAGGTAAAGGTTGGAATCTTAATTTCTGATGAAATAGATTTTAACCAATAAAGATCAAAAAAGACAAAGAAGGGTATTATATAATGGTAAAGGGTTCAATTCAACAAGAAGAGCTAACTATTCTAAATATGCATGCACCCAATACAGGAGCATCCAGATTCATAAAGCAAGCTCTTAGAGACCTACAAAGACACTTAGACTGCCACACAATAATAGTAGCAGACTTTAACACCCCACTGTCAATATTTGACAGATAATTGAAACAGAAAATTAACAAAGATATTCAGGACCTGAACTCAGCTCTGGATCAAGTGAACCTGAGAGATAGCTTCAGAACTTTCCACCCAAAACAACAGAACATACATTCTTATCATTGCCACATGACACTTACTCTAAAATTGATCACATAATTGGAAGTAAAACACTCCTCCTCAAATGCAAAAGAATTGAAATCATAACATTCTCTCATACCACAGTGCAATCAAATTAGAACTCAAGATTAAGAAATTCATTCAAAACTGCACAACTACATGGAAATTGAACAACCTGCTCCTGAATAACCCTTGGGTAAGTAATGAAACTAAGGTAGAATTCAAGAAGTTATTTGAAACTAATGAGAACAAAGAGACAATGTACTGGAATATCTGGGACACAGCTAAAGCAGTAAGAAGGAAATTTACAGCACTAAATAACCACATCAAGAAGCTAGAAAGATCTCAAGTTAACAACCTAGCATGTCAACTAAAAGAGCTCGAGAACCAAGAGCAAACAAATCCCAAAGCTAGCAGAAGACAAGAAGTAACCAAGATCAGAGCCGGACTGAAGGAGACAGACAAGAAAAGCCCTTCAAAATATCAACGAATCCAGGAGCTGGTTTTTTCAAAACATTAATAAAACTAGCTAGGCTAATAAAGAAGAAAAGAGGGAAGAATCAAAGAAACACAATGAGAAATGATAAGGGGAACGTTACCACTGACCCCACAGAAATACAAACAACCATCAGGGAAAACTATAAACACCTCTATGCATGTAAACTAGAAAGTCTAGAAAAAAATTGGTGAATTCCTGGAGACATACACCCTCCCAAGACTGAACCAGGAAAAAATTGAATCTGTGAATACACCAATAACAAGTTTTGAAATTGAGGCAGTAATAAATAGCCTACCAACAAAAGCCCAGTACCAAACAGATTTACAGCTGAATTGTACCAGAGATATAAAGAAGAGCTAGTGACATTTCTACTGAGACTATTCCAAACAATTGAAAAGAAGGGACTCCTCCCTAACTCATTCTATGAGGGCAGCATCATCCTGATACCAAAACTGGGTAGAGATACAAGAAGAAAATGAAAATTTCAGACCAATATTCTTGATGAATATCGATGCAAAAATTCTCAGCAAAATACTGGCAAACCTAATCCACCAGCACATCAAAAAGCTTATCTGCCATGATCAAGTCAGCTTCATTTTCAGGAAGCAAGGTTGGTTCAACATGCAAAAATCAATAAATGTGATTCATCACATAATCAGAAATAAAGACAAAACCACATGATTATCTCAATAGATGCAGAAAAAGCCTTTGATAAAATTCAACATCCCTTCATGTTAAAAAGAAAACTCAATAAACTAGGTTTTGAAGGAAAATACCTCAAAATAATAAGAGCCATATATGACAAACCCACAGCCAATATCATACTGAATGGGCAAAAGCTGGAAGCATTCCCTCCTTGAAAACCAGCACAAGACAAGATTGCCCTCCCTCACCACTCCTATTAAACATAGTATTAGAAGATCTGGCCAGCGCAATCAGGCAAGAGAAAGAAATAAAGGATACTCAAATAGGAAGAGAGGAAGTCAAACTATCTTTCTTTGCAGATGACATGATCCTTTATCTAGAAAACCCAGTCGTCTCAGCCCAAAAGCTTCATAAGCTGATAAGCAACTTCAGCAAAGTCTCAGGATACAAAATCAATGTGCAAAAATTGCTAACATTCCTATACACCAACAACAGGCAAGCAGAGAGCCAACTCGTGAATGAACTCCCATTCACAATTGCTACAAAAAGAATAAAATACCTAGGAATACAGCCAGGAAGGGAAGTGAAGGACCTCTTCAAGGAGAACTACAAACAATTGCTCAAGAAAATCAGAGATGACACAAGCAAGTGGAAAAACATTTCATGTTCATGAATAGGAAGAATCAATATTGTGAAAATGGCTATACTGCCCATAGTAATGTATAGGTTCGATGCTAGTCTCATTAAACTACCATTGACATTCTTCATAGAATTAGGAAAAAACTATTTTAAAATTAACATGGAACCAAAAAGAGCTCAGATAGCCAAGACAATCCTAAGCAAAAAGAACAAAGCTGGAGCCATCATGCTACCTTACTTCAAACTATACTGCAAGGCTACAGCAACCAGAACAGCATGGTACTGGTACAAGAACAGACACATAGACCAATGGAACAGAATAGAGAACTCAGAAATAAGACCACACGTCTACAACCATCTGATCTTTGACAAACCTGACAAAAACAACCAATGAGGAATGGATTTACTATTTAATAAATGATGCTGGGACAACTGGCTAGTCATACACAGAAAATTGAAACTGGACCCATTTCTTACACTGTATACAAAAATTAACTAAAGATAGATTAAAGGCTTAAAAGCAAAACCAAAAACTATAAAAACTCTAGAAGAAAATCTAGACAATACCATTCAGGACATAGACATGGGCAAAGATTACTTTACAAAAATGGCAAAAGCAATTGCAACAAAAGCAAAACTTGACAAATGGAATCTAATTAAACTAAAGAGCTTCTGCACAGCAAAATAAACTATCATCGGAGTGAACAGACAACCTATAGAATAGGTGAAAATTTTTGCAATCTATCCATCTGACAAAGGTCTAATATCCAGAGTCTACAAGGAACTTAAACAAACTTACAACAGAAAAAGAAACAACCCTATTAAAAAGTAGGCAAAGGACATGAACAGACAGTTCTCAAAAGGAGACATACATGTGGCCAACAAACATATGAAAAAGTGCTCAACATCACTGATAATTAGAGAAATGCAAATCAAAACCACAATGAGATACCATCTCATGCCAGTCAGAATGGCTGTTATTAAAGTCAAATAATCAACAGATGCTGGCGAGGTTGCAGAGAAAAAGGAACACTTTTACACTGTTGGTGGGAATGTAAATTAGTTAACCACTGTGGAACACAATGTAGCAGTTCCTCAAAGACCTAGAAGCAGAAATACCATTTGACCCAGCAATCCCATTACTGGGTATATACCCAAAGGAATATAAATCATTCTGCTATAAAGACACATGGACATGTGTGTTCACTGCAGCACTATTAACAACAGCAAAGACATGGAATCAACCTAAATGCCCATCAGTGACTGTATAAAGACTGGATAAAGAAAATGTGGTACATATACACCATGGAATACTATGCAGCCATAAAAAAGAATGAGATCATGTCCTTTGCAGGGACATGGATGGAGTTGGAAGCCATTATCCTCAGCAAAATAACACAGGAACAGAAAACCAAACACTGTCTTTCCTCACTTGCAAGTGGGAGCTGAATGATGAGAACACATGGACACATTATGGGAAACAACTCACTAGGGCCTGTTGGAGTGGTGGGTGGGGGAGGGAGAGCATCAGGAAGAATATCTAATGCATGCTAGACTTAATACCTAGGTGATAGGATGATCTGTGCAGCAAACCACCGTGGCACATGTTTAACTATGTAACACACCTGCACATCCTGCACATGTATCCCTGAACTTAAAATAAACGTTGAAGGAAAAAAAAAGACAAAATAAATCTCTAAAAATGAAGACACTTATATTGGCAGTAAAATAATGTAAAATATATTCCAAGCAAACACTAACAAAAAGAAAGTTGGTATAACTATATTAATATCAAAATAGATTTACTCAAAAATTAGTAGAGATAATAAGATGCATTTAATAATGATAAAAGAGTCAATCCAACAAGAATATAAGCACTTCTAAATTTGTAAGCACATGTTACAGATTAGATCATTGTTTGGCAAATATCCACTACTTCCCCCAACCCATAGGAGAAATACACTTCCCATCTCATTGCAGTTGAGCTTGGCCATGCGACTTACCCTGGTTAGTGGAATATAAGCAGAAGTAGTGGACTGCCTGCTCTGAATCTAGGTTTTAAGAGGTGTTGCATGTTTCCATTTATCTTTCTGAGAGTTTCCAACCTCCATGATGAAAAGCATATGCCCCAGGTAGGCACTGCACCTTCAGTCCAGGCCCCTGAAAGACATGTGGAACAGACCATGGCCAAGAACTGAGTCCAGCTGATAGAAAAAGCAGACCAATGTCAGGGTGTGGTGGCTCACGCCTGTTAATCCCAGCACTTTGGGTGGATCGCTTGAGGCCAGGAGTTCGAGACCAGCCTGGCCAATGTGGCGGAACCCCATGTCTACTAAAAATTTTTAAAAAGTGGCCAGGCATAATGCCACGTGCCTGTAGTCCCAGCTACTCAGGAGGCTGAGGCATGAGAATCGTTTGAACCCAGGAGGTGGAGTTTACAGTAAGCTGAGATCACACTACTACACTCCAGCCTGGGTGATAGATAGAATGAGAACTGTCTCCAAAAAAAAAAACAAAAAACTCACAAATATCTTGACCTCCTTGTATAAATCATTGCACCCCTCAACTACTCACTCTATTCATATGTACATGAAACATTTTCTAAAGTCGCCATATACCAGAACCTAAAAAACCTCAACAAATTTCAAAAGATTGAAATCATATGGAACATGATGTTCTCTAATTTAAGTAGAAATCAGTTTTAAAAAGATACCTAGAAAAACATTAAATGTTTGGAAAATAAGTAATAAACGTTCAAATAACTTACACGTCAGAGAAGAAATAACAATGGAAGTTAAATATGATGTTTTCAGCTACCTGGCTGCTATGAGTTTGGCATGTTCAAATGTAGAAATACTACAGTCATCTTCTCTCACTGTTTTATTCATGTTTAATTATGTTACCAGTTACTAGTTAGAAAGTGGCTCTTTTTGGGGAGAGGGATAGCATTAGGAGATATACCTAATGCTAAATGGTGAGTTAATGGGTGCAGCACACCAGCATGGCACATGTATACATATGTAACTAACCTGCACATTGTGCACATGTACCCTAAAACTTAAAGTATAATAATAAAAAAAAAGAAAGTGGCTCTCTTTTGCAGTGATATTTACAGCTAAAAGACCTTTCCACAGTAATAGGCCATTTTAATTGTTATGGCAAATGAGAGGCAATGTTGAAGACTAATTATTTCTTGGGCTGGGTGGAGACTGAAAGACTTCAAAGTGCTGTGTAAAAATAAAGGTAATTAGCAGAAACTGCATTATTAGATGCAAATGAAAGACTTTTCATTAAACAATGTTATTTTCAGTATTTTACTGAAATGCCATCAAATTGTTTTATAAAACAGCAAATGGCATATAAAAAGAGTCAGTTGTTAAAAAGAAAAAATAAGCAATAATGACACTGACTCAAATGGTCATCTGTTATGCTTAGAATCAAATGAATAAAATTGACCAATGTAACATAAAGCAAGCAGATACAGCCTTGTATTATTAAAGCTAACATAGACACTTTTGTAACAGAAAGTGATAGTATCCATCCCACTAATGTAGTTAATTTGAGTTTTATGAGTTTTGTAATATTGTGTATGTTTAATTTGTAAATTTGGTTTGGTTTCACAGTGTATTATAAGTCATAAAGGCAAGGAAGTTATATCTTATTTTGTTTGCGTGTATTTTTTAATTATATGACTCCTTTTATATGAGATTCTTAAAGCAGTCAAATTCATAGAGACAGAAGTAGAATGGTGGTTACCAGGGGCTGCACAGAGAGGAGAATGGAGAAGGTTTTTTTTTTTTCATTTCCATTTTTATTTTACATACAGAGGGTAAATGTATAGATTTGTTACATAAGAATATTTCATGATGCTGAGGTTTGGAGTATGGATCCTATCACCCAGGTATTGGATAAGGAAAATATAATGCATATACACCATGGAATACTAAGCAGCCATAAAAAGGGATGAAATCATGTCCTTTGCAGCAACATGGATGGAGCTGGAGGCCATAATCCTAAGCAAATTAACACAAGAACAGAAAATCACATGTCACATGTTCTCACTTCTAAGTGGGAGCTAAACGTTGAGCACATGGACATAAATATACGAATGATAGACACTGTGGGCTACTAGAGGACAGAGGGGGAGGGGGTTAAAAAAAACTCCCTGTTGGGTACTATCCATATTTTTAAGTTAAAATTGTATAAGGAAATGATGAAATTCCCCTTTCATTTAAAAGGAGAATGCATACCTTTTGATAAGTTACATTTCTTCAGCATCCTGTGCATAATGCTATATAAAAAAAAATCATTATTTTCAGGAAAAATGTAAGCAAAGATAAGGTAAATATATGAGTAAACCTAAACAAAAGCTGACTGTATAACTAAAATACTAATAAAAATGTCCAATGTGTGGAAGAAAAGGAAAGAACTAAAATACTGGATTGAAATAGCATATAAATTGATGTTTTGATTTAAAGTGTCTTATGGCCTTTATATTGGCTTGGAAGAGGATAAAGATGCTAACTTTCTTAGGTGACTTTGTTAGGCGATGTTAGTATGATAAAAAAGATAGGATAGCCAGCAAAAGAAGAGACAAGCAAAGAGAAAAATGGAATAGGAAAAAGAGCCAGAAAGAAAAGGAAGATGAAGATGTGGGAAAAATAGAAATGGATCTGAATACATCAATAATTACTATTATTATCATTATTATTATTATTATTATCATTATTATTTGAGATGGAGTCTCACTCTGTCACCCAGGCTGGAGTACAGCTCAGCTGGTGCGATCTCAGCTCACTGCAACCTACACCTCCTGGGTTCAAGCAATTCTCCTGCCTCAGCCTCCCGAGTAGCTGGGATTACAGGCATATGCCACCACACCTGGCTAATTTTTGTGTTTTTCATAGAGATGGGGTTTCACCATGTTGGCCAGGCTGATCTCAAACCCCTGGCCAACATGGTTTGAGATCCACCCGCCTCGGCTTCCCAAAGTGCTGGGATTACGGGTGTGAGCCACCATGCCCGGCCTGAATACATTAATAATTATTGTAATGATTATTGATGAAACTCTCCTCTTAAAAGAAAATAATTTTAAGACTAGATAACATAATCAAAATGCAGCCATATATTGCCTACAAAGACATCTCAAAACACTAGAAGAAATATTGTTCAGTGAAAGAAGCAAATCATAGTAGAAAACATACAATATGATTCTAGTTATATGAATTTCAAAAACAGGAAAAGCTCAACAATCTTATTTAGGGATAACAAATAAGTGGTAAACTATAAATAAAAGCAAGGAAATGAGTACTGTGCAATTTGGGACAATGGTCACCTCTGGGGAGAGGGAGACAGCAATATAACGGGAGTCACACACAGGGCTTCTAAGGCTCTGGAAGTATTCTATTGCTTCAGTCAGGGGATGAATACACAGTTGATTGATGTACTTTTATTCTTTGCACTGTACACACAATGTTGTAAATCGTAACACATGATATCATTTATAGTTAAAAATAAAGATCGAGAGGGGACTGGAGTCCTCAAGAAAAAATGGGGAAAAAATAGTCTTGTGGCCTAAGTGTCCACCAATGAATGAATAGATAAGAAAATGTGGCATGCATACACAATGGAATACTATTCAACCACAAAAAAGAATGAAATCCTGTCATTTGCAGCAACATGGATGGAACTGAAGATCATTATATTAAGTGAAATAAGCCACGCACAGAAAGACAAATATCACATGTTCTCATTCAAATGTGGGAGCTTAAAAAGTTGATCTCATGGAGATAGAGAGTAGAATAATAGTTACTGGTAGGGATCATAGAGGCTGGGAGGGCTGGGTAGCAGGGTGAAGAGAGGTTGGCTAATGGGTACAAAGATTCATTTAGATAGAAGGAATAAGTTCTAATGTTCTATGCCAGCATACGATGACTAAAGTTAACAACAATGTGTATATATTTCAGAATGGTTAGAAGTAGAATAGACTTGAAATGTTTCCATTACATACGAATGATAAATACTCGAGGTAATGAATATCCTAAATACCCTGACTTGATCATTGCACATTCTACACATGTAACAAGATATCACATGTACCCCATAAATGTACAAATATTATGTATCAATTAAAAATAGGTAAATAAGTAAATGCCTCATACAAATAAAAAATTAATAGTATGTATTCAGTAGGAAAATAGAAAATGGTATGCTGATGATAAAATAGGAAATGCTAATGTTTAATAAACATTTGCAAAAATACTAAATGTTATTTATGATGAAAAATAAATGCAAACAAATGAAAGAATTAGATCTAATCCCTATCAAACTGAAAAATATTAAAAATGATTTTAAAACCATTCGTAGGCCTGACAAGTAGCGTTTCTAGACTCTAATATTCTCCCGGCTGGACTGTAATTTAATACAAATATTTATGCAAACTCATGGACAATATAAATCAAGATCATGAAATACTGATAACAGGGCAACAGAAGAGAGAATGAGAATGAGAAGATGAGGGGTTGCAGTTTGAATGTAAGCCATGCTTTCACCAACAAAATTCATACATCCAGGGTATATGAGGAAGGCTGGTAGGGTGGCCCACCAGGGAGAATTACTGCATGAGGGTCTGCAGTAGGTGACAAGCATGCATGCCAGCTTGTGCCAGTAACATCCCCAGTCTCCTAAGGGAGGAGAAATTTTGTATAGATTGGTCATTGGACCCATCCCTCAAGGATGCAGATGAGGAAGGGAGTGTTTGTAAGATGCAGACGATATATTGTTAACAGCAATTTATATGACTTCATTTGTATCCTCTATTAGAGTTTGTTGTGGGGAAGGCCACCCTTTCCACTATGCCCATAATCTAGATTTAAATAGATCCACTTTAGAGGGTTTATCTTAAAAATACAAAGAAAAGGGGAAAGGGCATAATGATGTTGTTATTAACTCTTCCCTTATTTAAAAAAGTCCCTAAGTCCTATTAGTCCTAACTATATCTTGAATTTGGATCACTTAGGGGAGAACCAGATGCTCCACCTGAGGTATATGATTGGGTATACTCTTGACTAAAACCCCCCCCTTTCCCTTGAAAAAAACTCAGATGACTTGTCAGTTTTTAGAATAACTGACCCAAATGGTAATTTCTATTGATACATAATCATTACACTTATTGTAGAAATATACTTTAAGATGAAGTATACTTTTTTCTGAGAAAAGTGGGTTTTTTTATACTCACATCTTTAAAAATCGTTAAATATTTCTCTTGTTCATCTGCTACCCATTCCCCCTACTAATTCTATAGAATTTATTATACACTAATTCTATAGAATTTATTATACACTTAAGATTTAAAGTTTATAATAAAAATGTAAGACAAACCAATAATGTTTATTACTTCAAGTTTTAATAAATTAAGAAAATGCCAAATAAAAAGAAATCTTGTTTTTGTTTAATACTTAAGGGTAGAAAGACAATGGTGCCTGGTGAGTATTTCATTAAAGGGAACATGTGAGCCAGCCTCCACACTGGGTTTTGAGCTTATTGTCCCCCCACCCCATATATCTTTTGGGACAAGAAATAAATGTATTTGATTAAATGTATATCACTCTGAGAAAGAGGGGCCAATACATAGTTCCTGCACACAAAAGAGCAATGATGTCACTCGAAACAGTGTGTGTGTCAAGGCCACTTGGACAGGGGGTTCTGGAAAGGCTTGGCTAAGTGGGCCTGGTAGATGCTGAGTGTACTTATTGACTTGGTATCCCCAGGGTTGAATGAAACATCATTCTGAGACAGCACAGACATTTGTCACCTTGGATCGTAAGGAAGTCCCCATTATAGTCACCAAGCAACCAGATTCTATGCAAGACACTCACAATGTTATTATCAGCACACCTGAAACAGTTATTTTTCCTTTGAACAGGTTAGGGCAAGTTCTTTACAATCTGTGTCTTTGCTTTCTGGCATCCAGAAAGTTAGTCAACTCTAATCAGACACATCAACATTTTAGGGGCGCCCAAGTCAGGTGAAGGAAGCAATCTTCCTTCAGTACCATCTTCAATCAGTAACTAGTTTATACTCTGAAGAGTATTTCACACTCTTTTTTTTTTTCTTTTTTCTTTTTTTTTTTTTTTGAGATGGAGTCTCGCTCTGTCGCCCAGGCTGGACGGCAGTGGCGCAATCTCAGTTCACTGCAAGCTCCGCCTCCCAGGTTCACGCCATTCTCCTGCCTCAGCCTCCCAAGTAGCTGGGACTACAGGCACCCGCCATCATGCCCGGCTAATTTTTTTTTTGTACTTTTAGTAGAGATGGGGTTTCACCATGTTAGCCAGGATGGTCTCGATCTTCTGACCTCGTGATCCACCCACCTCGGCCTCCCAAAGTGCTGGTATTATAGGCATGAGCCACCATGCCCAGCCACACTCTTATTTTTTAAAACCCTTGGGAGTTCTATACTTTCAAAACTCTTAAGCAAAACGAGCAGGTTTGGACTCTGTCTCCCCACACAACTCCATTCCAGGGCCTATTTCTCGGTGTTTATTTTCTTACCAAATACAGTAAAATAAGCCATCTCACGCCTGAATCTTCTATTACCCAGACCCTAGAGGTTATTTTCATCAAACAGCAATTTGCTTAAGTGACGGAATGAGCCATTTATGTACTTCATCCTCTTGAGTATTTTTTCTCATTGCCTTCAGACCAAATGTAACATGAATTCTCCATACAGGGAGGGGCATGTTTACTGCTTCAACATTTTACACAGAGCTGCCTTCACCTCCTGGTTCTTGAGGCTGCAGATAAGTGGTTTCAGTGAGGATGTGATCACACTGTAGTGAATGCAGACCACTTGCTCCAAGATGGAACCCAAGAGAGGGATCATGTACCTTAATAAAACCTTACCGTAGTACAAAAGCACCATGGTGAGGTGGGAGGAGGAGATGGAGAAGGCTTTGCCTTGACCCTCAGAAAAACAAATGGCTAGGAGGCAGAGATGGTGTTAGAGTAAGAAAAGAGGACCAGCGGCAAGTCACAAATCCTAGCAATGTACATGACCCAGCAAGAAAGACCTCATTGGCAGCTGGATCAGTACAAGAGAGAGGGAAGAGTGAAGGCAGCTCACAGCAGAAGTGAGGGATGGCACTGGGGCCACAGAAGTGTAAGTTGTAAATGAAAAGATTATTCATCAAGGAGTTTAGGAATCCCGCTGCCCATGCTGCAATCACCATCCTGACACAGACAGGCTGATTCATAACCACATTGTTGAGCCAAGGGTGGCAGATGGAAGTAGAGTGATCACAGGCCATGGCAAGGAGTAGGCAGGCTTCTGTGCTCCCGGAGAATATGAGAAAGAAACTCTGGTCCATGCAGTACCACATAGAGACGGTTTACCTTTGAGTTAATAAATTCTGCAGCATCTTGGGCATAGGGATTGAAGGAAAGCAGAGATCTAACAATGACAGGTGACCCAGGAAGAAGTACATGGTTGTTTTAAGGTGGGAATTGGTCCTGATCACCAGGATCACCATCAGGTTCTCCATCAGTGACAACAGATAAATCACCAGGAGCATACAGGTCATGGTCTGGATCTGAGGATTTCTAGATGATTCCATAAGGACGAACTCAGTAATGATGATGAGATTTTTCATAATTAGAGATACTAGCCCTAAGAAGAAATATAACACAGTTGAGTCATTCCAGATGCACAGGACTGCCTCTTCTGTAAAAAATGTTACTTTCAGCTTAAAGATACAAAAAAAAAAAAAAAACACTATGAGGCCAAGGACTTTCTGGATAACACCCATCATCCCCATCATTACTTCAATCCTGGATGAATTCAGGATTCCAAAGTCCCTCCTCCTAGACTGCTTTCTTAATATGCATTTATTTATTCAACAAATGTTTAACAAGTATGCAAGTGCCGGACGCTGAGGACAAAATTGAATAAGACATGATTGTTGCCCCCGAAGAACTTATAATTTAATTGGGGTGGACAGATATGTAAAGAAACAAAATAAATGCTATAATAACCTACCACACAGGATACAGTGGTAGCACAAATGTGAATCAGTTATCTCTGTATGACCTGGTAAAACTTTAGAGAAGAGGTGATGCTTAGGCTAATTTTGACTGATATTTACTCTCCCTGGGAAGACAGAACCCCTGGAAGAGGAAACGGTGTGATCAAATGTAGAAAGGCATGAAATCATAGTATCTCTCTGAGGAACTTCATTAGCCAGGTATAGATGGATGCAAGGTGATGCAAGGCGGCATATGATGCTAAGCATAGGGTCACATGATAAGATTGATAGTTTAGAAACATTTGCCCTGAACAAATCAAAACCACAATGAGATACCATCTCCCACCAGTTAGAATGGTGATCATTAAAAAGTCAAGAAACAACAGGTGCTGGAGAGGATGTGGAGAAACAGGAACACTTTTACACTGTTGGTGGGACTGTAAACTAGTTCAACCATTGTGGAAGACAGTGTGGCAATTCCTCAAGGATCTAGAACTAGAAATACCATTTGATCCAGCCATCCCATTACTGGGTATATACCCAAAGGATTATAAATCATGCTGCTATAAAGACACATGCACGCACATGTTTATTGTGGCACTGTTCACAATAGCAAAGACTTGGAACCAACCCAAATGTACATCAATGATAGACTGGATTAAGAAAATGTGGCACATATACACCATGGAATACTATGCAGCCATGAAAAGGATGAGTTCATGTCCTTTGTAGGGACATGGATGAAGCTGGAAGACATCATTCTCAGCAAACTATTGCAAGGACAAAAAACCAAACACTGCATGTTCTCACCCATAGGTGGGAATTGAAAAATGAGAACACTTGGACACAGGAAGGGGAACATCACACACCAGGGCCTGTCATGAGGTGGGAGGAGGAGGGAGGGATAGCATTAGGAGATATACCTAATGTAAATGACGAGTTAATGGGTGCAGTACACCAACATGGCACATGTATACATATGTAACAAACCTGCAGGTTGTGCACATGTACCCTAGAACTTAAAGTATAATTAAAAAAAAAAAAAAGAAACATTTGCCCTGGACATGTGGAAGACAAGCTGGAGGCAATGGAGCATATAGCTAGGGCAGTTTCATTCGTTCATTCAGTAGATAATTGTCAAGTACCTACTATGTGCCGGGCACAGGTCTAGACTCCTAGTGTACGCCATTAAACACAACAGACAAAAATGTTTGTCCTTGTAGAGCTTACATTCTAATTGAGAAAGACAGAAAAGAAATAATAGATATAATAAACAAATATCATATGTTAGAAAGTGCTATGGAAAATAACAGATCAGGGAAAGGGAGACTGTTAATGGGGGCAGGGTAGAGGAAAGCGGTGAGTTTTGCAATGTAAAATAGAGTGGTCAGGAAAGGACAAATGAGACAGTATCGCTTGAACCAAGATTTGAAGGAGGTGAGGTCACAATCCATGAGAAAATCTCATCTGTGGAAGAAGAATTTGGAGAATATAGCAGCAACCCGATCAGAGGTAGGCTAACAGAGGCTGTAGCACTGAAGGCAAGCTAGAAGAGACAGATTTGAGAAATGTCATTGAGTTGGATGCTAAAGGATTTCATCCCCAGTTAAATATTTAGAGTAAAGATAAGTGAATAAAAAATGATCCTCAGGTTTCTGGTTTTGGTGACAGAGGGGCCCCATTTACCAAAATAGATGGCCCAGGAAAATGAACATGTTTGTGAGGAAGATGATAACCTGTTTTGAAAATGTTGCCTTTGATGAGCCTACGGATAAGGAGGGGATATCCAGGAGGCACTTAGATGGAGGGTCCTGACATTCAGAAGAGATATTTGAGCTCAATATATGAGTTAAAGAGTCATTGACAAGCTTATTCAGAGAAAACCCACTCAAGAGAGAAGATGCTTTAGGACACAGTTCCATGTGACAGAAGGATTTAACAGGAAAGAGAGGAAGAGAGGCTCACAAAGGATCCCTGCACTCACTCAGTAAGTCAACCATGAACCCGAGTCATTCTGATCTGAAGGATGCCTTGGAGGTCATGGAGCCCAATGCCCTCTCTTCCTAGGTGGGAAGACTGAGGCCCAAGGGGGAAGTGCCCCGTGACCCTTCCTGCCAGCTCCATCACTCACCAACCGACCCACCTCCTGTTCCTCTTTTATGTCTATACTGTTAAGAAACTTCAGGTTTCAGCCCAGGGGATTTTTTCCTCAGGGAAGCCTTTACATCCTGCACACTACAATTTTATTTTATTATACTTGTTTTTCTTTTATCACATTTATTATAATTGTAAAAACAAAGCAGAACATTTTGAGCATGTAAGAAAGGTCTCTCCATCCTCCCTCAGTCTGTCTCCATCCCCTGCCCTCAATCTCTGTCTTATTGCCCTGCTTTGGCTCCACAGCACTTACTACCTGGCACTTTATAATATATTTATAATTGTCTCATACACTGAAATGCAAGTTCAAAAACTTTATCTATTTTTATTAGCTTTTTAAATTTTTTTAATACTTTAAGTTCTAGGGTACGTGTGCACAACATGCAGGTTTGTTACATAGGTATACATGTGCCATGTTGGTTTGCTGCACCCATCACCTCGTCATTCACATCAGGTATTTCTCCTAATGCTATCCCTCCCCAACCCCCACACCCCCCGAAAGGCCCCGGCGTGTGATGTTACCCACCCTGTGTCCGTGTGTTCTCATTCTTCAACTACCACCTATGAGTGAGAGCATCCACCTATGAGTGAGAGCATGTGGTATTTGGTTTTCTGTGCTTACGATAGTTTGCTTAGAATGATGTTTTCCAGCTTCATCCATGTCCCTGCAAAGGACATGAACTCATCCTTTTTTATGGCTGCATAGTATTTGATGGTGTATATGTGCCACATTTTCTTAATCCAGTCTATCATTGATGTACATTTGAGTTGGTTCCAAGTCTTAGCTATTGTGAATAGTACAGCAATAAACATACGTGTGCATGTGTCTTTATAGCAGCACGATTTATAATCCTTTGGGTATATACCCAGTAATGGGATGGCTGGGTCAAATGGTATTTCTAGTTCTAGATCCTTGAGGAATCGCCACACTGTCTTCCACAGTGGTTGAACTAATTTACACTCCCACCAACAATGTAAAAGTGTTCCTATTTCTCCACATCCTCTCCAGCATCTGTTGTTTCCTGACTTTTTAATGATAGCCATTTTAACTGGTGTGACATGATATCGCATTGTGGTTTCGATTTGCATTTCTCTGGTGACCAGTGATGATGAGCATTTCTTCATATGTCTGTTGGCTGCATAAATGTCACTTACTGAGAAGTGTCTGTTCATATCCTTTGCCCGCTTTTTGATGGGGTTGTTTTTTTTCTTGTAAATTTGTTTAAGTTCTTTATAGATTCTGGATATTAGCCCTTTGTCAGATGGGTAGATTGCAAAAATTTTCTCCCATTCTGTAGGTAGCCTGTTCACTCTGATGATAGTTTCTCTTGCTGTGCAGAAGCTCTTTAGTTTAATTAGATCCCATTTGTCTATTTTGGCTTTTGTTGCCATTACTTTTGGTGTTTTAGTCATGAAGTTTTCGTCCATGCCTATGTCCTGAATGGTATTGCCTAGGTTTTCTTCCAGGGTTTTTATGGTTTTAGGTCTTACCTTTAAGTCTTTAATCCATCTTGAGTTAATTTTTGTATATAGCCTAAGGAAGAGATCCAATTTCAGCTTTCTATATATGGCTAGCCAGTTTTCCACATAGGGCTAGCCAGTTTTCCCAGCATCATTTATTAAATAGGAAATCCTTTCCCCATTGCTTGTTTTTGTCAGGTTTGTCAAAGATCAGATGGTTGTAGATGTGTGGTGTTATTTCCGAGGCCTCTGTTCTGTTCCATTGGTCTATATATCTGTTTGGTACCAGTACCACGCTGTTTCGGTTATGGTAGCCTGGTACTATAGTTTGAAGTCAGGTAACATGATGCCTCCAGCTTTGTTCTTTTTGCTTAGGATTGTCTTAGCTATGCAGGCTCTTTTTTGGTTCCCTATGAACTTTAAAGTAGTTTTTTCCAATTCTGTGAAGAAAGTCAGTGGTAGCTTGATGGGGATGGCAATGAATCTGTAAATTACCTTGGGCAGTATGGCCATTTTCACGATATTGATTCTTCCTATCCATGAGCATAGAATGTTCTTCCATTTGTTTGTGTCCTCTTTTATTTTGTTGAGCAGTGGTTTGCAGTTCTGCTTGAAGAGGTCCTTACATCCCTTGTAAGTTGAATTCCTAGGTATTTTATTCTCTTTGTAGTAATTGTGAATGGGAGTTCGCTCATGATTTGGCTCTCTGTTTGTCTATCATTGGTGTATAGGAATGCTTGTGATTTTTGCACATTGATTTTGTATCCTGAGACTTTCCGGAAGTTGCTTATCAGCTTAAGGAGATTTTGGGCTGAGATGATCGGGTTTTCTAAATATACAATCATGTCATCTGCAACAGAGACAATTTGACTTCCTCTTTTCCTAATTGCATACCCTTTATTTATTTCTCTTGCCTGATCGCCCTAGCCAGAACATCCAACACTATGTTGAATAGGAGTGGTGAGAGAGGGTATCCTTGTCTTGTGCCGGTTTTCAAAGGGAATGCTTCCAGTTTTTGCCCATTCACTATGATATTGGCTGTGGGTTTCTCATAAATACCTCTTATTATTTTGAGATAAGTTCCACCAATACCTAGTTTATTGAGAGTTTTTAGCATGAACAGCTGTTGAATTTTGTCAAAGGCCTTTTCTGCATCTTTTGAGATAACTATGTGGTTTTTGTTATTGGTTCTGTTTATGTGATGGTTACGTTTATTGATTTGCATATGTTGAACCAGCCTTACATCTCAGCGATGAAGCCAAGTTGATCATGGTGATTAAGCTTTTTGATGTGCTGCTGGATTCGGTTTGCTAGTATTTTATTGAGGATTTTTGCATCGATGTTCATCAGGAATATTGGCCTAAAATTCTCTTTTTTTATTGTGTCTCTGCCAGGCTTTGGTATCAGGATGATGCTGGCCTCATAAAATGAGTTAGGGAGGATTCCCTCTTTTTCTATTGATTGGAATAGTTTCAGAAGGAATGGTACCAGCTCTTCTTTGTACCTCTGGTAGAGTTCAGCTGTGAATCCGTCTGGTCCTGGACTTTTTTTGGTTGTAGGCTCTTAATTATTGCCTCAATTTCCGAACCTCTTGTTGGTCTATTCAGAGATTCAACTTCTTCCTGGTTTAGTCTTGGGAGGGTGCATGTGTCCAGGAATTTATCCACTTCTTCTAGATTTTCTAGATTATTTGCGTAAAGGTGCTTGTAGTATTATCTGGTGGTAGTTTGTATTTCTGTGGAATCGGTGGTGATATCCCCTTCATCATTTTTTATTGTGTCTATTTGATTCTTCTCTCTTTTCTTCTTTATTAGTCTTGCTAGCGATCTATCTATTTTGTTGATCTTTTAAAAAAAACAGCTCCTAGATTCATTGATTTTTTTGAAGGGTTTTTTGTGTCTCTATCTCCTTCAGTTCTGCCCTGATCTTAGTTATTTCTTGCCTTCTGCTAGCTTTTGAATTTGTTTGCTCTTGCTTGTCTAGTTCTTTTCATTGTGATGTTAGAGTGTTGATTTTAGATCTTTCCTGCTTTCTCTTGTAGGCATTTAGTGCTATAAATTTCCCTCTACACACTGCTTTAAATGTGTCCCAGAGATTCTGGTACATTGTGTCTTTGTTCTTATTGGTTTCAAAGAACATCTTTATTTCTGCCTTCATTTCATTATTTACCTAGAAGTCATTCAGGAGCAGGTTGTTCAGTTTCCATGTAGTTGTGTGGTTTTGAGTGAGTTTCTTAATCCTGAGTTCTAATTTGATTGCACTGTGGTCTGAGAGACACTTTGTTATGATTTCTGTTCTTTTACTTTTGCTGAGGAGTGTTTTACTTCCAATTATGTGGTCAGTTTTAGAATAAGTACGATGTGGTGCTGAGAAGAATGTATATTCTGTTGATTTGCAGTGTAGAGTTCTGTAGATGTCTATTAGTTCCACTTGGTCCAGAGCTGAGTTCAAGCCCTGGATATCCTTGTTAACCTACTGTCTCGTTGACCTGTCTAATATTTACAATGGGGTGTTAAAGTCTCCCATTATTATTGTGTGGGAGTCTAAGTCTCTTTGTAGGTCTCTAAGGATTTGCTTTATGAATCTGGGTGCTCCTGTATTGGATGCATTTATATTTAGAATAGTTAGCTCTTCTTGTTGAATTGATCCTTTTACCATTATGTAGTGGTCTTCTTTGTCTTTTTTTATCTTTGTTGGCTTAAAGTCTGTTTCATCAGAGACTAGGATTGCAGGCCCTGCTTTTTTTTTTTTTTTTTTTTTTTTTTTTGCTTTCCATTTGCTTGCTAGATCTTCCTCCATCCCTTTATTTTGAGCCTATGTCTTTGCACGTGAGATACAGCACATTGATGGGTCTTGACTCTTTAATTTGCCAGTCTGTGTCTTTTAATTGGGGCATTTAGCCCATTTACATTTAAGGTTAATATGGGTATGTTTGACTTTGATCCTGTCATTATGATGTTAGCTGGTTATTTTGCCTGTTAATTGATGCAGTTTCTTCCTAGCATCGATGGTCTTTACAATTTGGCATGTTTTTGCAGTGGCTGGTACTGGTTGTTCCTTTCCATTTTTAGTGCTTCCTTCAGGAGCTCTTGTAAGGCAGGCCTGGTGGTGACAAAATCTCTCAGCATTTGCTTGTCTGTAAAGTATTTTATTTCTCCTTCACTTATGAAGCTTAGTTTGGCTGGATATGAGATTCTGGGTTGAAAATTCTTTGCTTTAAGAATGTTGAATATTGGCCCCCACTGTCTTCTGGCTTGTCGGGTTTCTGCTGAGAGATCTGCCATTAGCCTGATGGGCTTCCCTTTGTGGGTAACTGACCTTTCTCTCTGGCTGCCCTTAACATTTTTTCCTTCATTTTAACCTTGGTGAATCTGATAATTATATGTCTTGGAGTTGCTCTTCTTGAGGAGTATCTTTGTGGTGTTCTCTGTATTCTGAATTTGAATGTTGGCCTGCCTTGCTAGGTTAGGGAAGTTCTCCTGGATAATATCCTGAAGAGTGTTTTCTAACTTGGTTCCATTCTCCCCATCACTTTCCGGTACACCAATGAAACATAGATTTGGTCTTTTCACATAGTCCCATATTTCTTGGAGGCTTTGTTTGTTTCTTTTCACTCTTTTTTCTCTAATCTTTCTTCTTGCTTTATTTCATTAATTTGATCTTCAATCACTCATATCCTTTCTTCCACTTGATTGCATTGGCTACTGAAGCTTGTGCATGCATCACGAAGTTCTCATGCTGTGGTTTTCAGCTCCATCAGGTCACTTAAAGTCTTCTCTACACTGTTTATTCCAGTTAGCCATTCATCTAACCTTTTTTCAAGGTTTCTAGCTTCCTTGCAATAGGTTAGAACATGCTTGCTCCTTTAGCTCAGAGAAGTTTGTCATTACCGACCTTCTGAAGCCTAGTTCTGTCAACTCGTCAAAGTCATTCTCTGTCTTGCTTTATTCCGTTGCTGGCGAGAAGCTGTGATCCTTCGGAGGAGAAGAGGCGTTCTGGTTTTTGGAATTTCCTGCTTTTCTGCTCTTGTTTCTCCCCATCTTTGTGGTTTTATCTCCCTTTGGTCTTACATGTTGGTGACCTACAGATGCGGTTTTGGCGTGGATGATCTTTTTGTTGATGTTGATGCTATTCCTTTTTGTTTGTTGGTTTTCCTTCTAACAGTCATGCCTCTCAGCTGCAGGTCTGTTGGAGTTTGCTGGAAGTCCACTCCAGACCCTGCTTGCCTGGGTATCACCAACGGAGGCTGCAGAACACCAAATATTGCTGCCTGATCCTTCCTCTGGAAGCTTCGTCCCAGAGAGGCACCCACCTGTTTGAGGTGTCTGTCAGCCCCTACTGGGAGGTGTCTCCCAGTCAGGCTACACGGGGGTCAAGGACCCGCTTGAGGAGGCAGTCTGTCTATTTTCAGATCTTCAACGCCATGCTGAGAAAACCACTGCTCTGTTCAGAGCTGTCAGATAGGGACGTTCAAGTCTGCAGAAGCTGTCTGCTGCCTTTTATTCAGATATGCCCTGCCCCCAGAGGTGGAATCTAGGTAGGCAGTAGGCCTTGCTGAGCTGCGGTGGGCTCCACCCAGTTAGCACTTCCTGGCCTCTTTGTTTACACTGTGAGCTACTCAAGCCTCAGCAATGGTGGATGCTCCTCCCCCCATCAAGCTGCAGTGTCACAGGTTGATCTCAATCTGTTGCGCTAACAGTGAGCAAGGCTCTGTGGGCATGGGACCCACCTAGCCAAGCACAGGAGGGAATTTCCTGGTCTGCCAGTTGCAAAGACTATGGGGAAAGCACAGTATTTGGTCAGGAGTGTACTGTTTCTTCAGGTACAGTCTGTCACAGCTTCCCTTGGCTAGGAAAGGGAAATCCCTCGACCCCTTGTGCTTCCCAGGTGAGGCGATGTCCTGCCCTGCTTCAGCTCACCCTCCATGGGCTGCACCCACTGTCCAACCAGTCCCAATGAGATGAACCAGGTATCTCAGTTGGAAATGCAGAAATCACCCATCTTCTGCATCGATCTCACTGGGAACTGCAGACCAGAGCTGTTCCTATTTGGCCATCTTTTTTTCTTTTTAAAAAATTTTTGTGGGCATCTAGGTGTATATATTTATGGGGCGCATGAGATGTTTTGATAGAGGCATGCAGTGTGAAATAAACACATCATGGAGAGAGGAGTATCCAGACTTCATCTGTTTTGATCATTGCTATATCCCTAGCATTTATTAGAAGAGTGCCTAGAATGTAGAAAGGGCTCAGTAAATATTTGTTGAATGGCTAAATGACCAAATGAATTTGTTTCATGTCCCTCCATGTTTTGAGTAAGTTCCATGAGGGCAGGGACTCTGTCAGTATTTTTTATCATTTTATCTTCAGAAGTAAGCATGGCACCTGGCATTTAGTAGGTACTTAGTAAAGGTTTATAGAGTAAATGAATAAAAACATCACAAAGCTACCTTTTGCGCAAGTCTATTCTATTTTAATGCATTTTAGGAGATCATAAAAATATGTATATATTTTTGAGATGGAGTCTTGCTCTGTTGCCCAGGCTGGAGTGCACTGGCATGATCTCAGTTCACTGCAATCTCCGCCTCCTCAGTTCAAGCAATTCTCCTACCTCAGCCTCCTGAGTAGCTGGGATTACAGGCACCCACCACTATGCCCCACTAATTATTGTATTTTTATTAGAGATGGGGTTTCACCATGTTGGCCAGGCTGGTCTGGAGCTCCTGACCTCAGGTGATCTGCCCACCTTGGCCTCCCAAAGTGCTGGGATTACAGGTGTGAGCCACCACACCAGGCCCACAAGCATATTTTGATTATTGAATAAATAAAAGAACAAATATATAAATGAATGCATGATTCATAGGCAACCCCATTTGTGAGACTGCAAGCTGTCCTGGGAGTAAGATGTCATATATGCTGTAACACCTATGGCCCTGTTCCAAGGAAGGGGCCAGTTTGAAGCTGCTGTGGCTCTCTTGGATGGATGGCGATGGGGCCGTATAAAGAGTCAGAAGACCTTGACATGAGTCTCAGCTCTGCTACTGGTCAGGCATCTGACTTTGGGCAAAGAGGCAAATTTAAATCTTCATTTTCTCATCTGAGATATCTTTCGAGGTTTACATGACACTCTATATAAAAATGAATTATTTTAAACTATAAAGTCTGGTCTGTGGTCCTAGTTCCAACACTAATTGGATTAGCTCGGAAACTTTGGACTACTTAGTTCACCACAGAGAGGATCTGTTACATTATTGAAAAAAAAAATAGGGGTAATAACATGTCTTTAGTAGAGTATAATTGATTGCAAAACAAATGCAACTTATTAGTGTATGAACTCCCTATTTCTGATAGGAACTAGCTTAACTAGTTCTTAGTTGATTCTTCTTGGCTTAGTCTAAGCACACTGCTAGGCACAAGGTAGTCTTCCCATTTCTGCCTAACAAATGTTATTACTCTTCTATTTGTCTCCTCAGTATTTTTAAATGTTCCTCTTTCAATATTATTCTACCATATTTGCCTTATGAGATTTCTCATCTAGCACTGAATGACTTCAGAAGTCTTATTCATGGCCCCTTTGTCTGCAGGTTCTCTCCTTCTGCAATGATTTCTAGCTTCTGCAATTTCTGGGACAAAACTAAAATGGTAACATAAATAGTCTGAAATTCTATGCACATACTATCAATATGATGAAAAATTTCCACTCTACTTATAATCAAAGACTTGTAAATTGAAACCAGATGGTGACACCAGGTCTACATCTATTTATATGAAAACTATTTTAAATTATAATACCCAGTGCTAGCAAGATTTGGTGAGACCGATATGTCCTTCCATGTTGTTGGAAGCATTATATGTTGATACAATACTTTTGGCAAGATGAAATCTCAAATTTCTTTTGAAAATATATCCTAAGCAAATGATTGAAAAGAAGAGAAAAATAATCTGTGTGTGAAAAATTTATATTTCAGTATTTTTTTCAAGACAGTTACACTAGGATCAACCCAAAGGTCTAATAACTGAGGAATGGCTACTACATTTTAGTAGAAACACATAATGGAATATTTTCTAATGATTAAAATAATAATTACAGAGGAGAGGCAGAAACAGAAAATATTCTTGATATGCTATCTAGTAAAAAGATCAGAAAACACAGTTTAAATTCATTTGATTATATAAAAATATGCACACTGTAGGGGCTTATATGGAACTTAAACAGCTGAGTTGTTAGGGTGGTAACAGAGTCGACAATTCTTTTGATTTTACTTTTTTTTCTTTTTTTTTTTTGAGACAGAGTTTTGCTCTTGTTGCCCAGACTGGAGTGCAATGGCACGATCTTGGCTCTGCAACCTCCACCTCCTGGGTTCAAGCAATTCTCCTGTCTCAGCCTCCCAAGTAGCTGGGATTACAGGCGCATGCCACCATGCCCGGTTAATTTTTGTATTTTTAATAGAAACGAGGTCTCACCGTGTTGGCCAGGCTAGTCTTGAACTCCTGACCTCAGGTAATCTGCCTGCCTTGGCCTCCCAAAGTGCTGGGATTGCAGGCATGAGCCACCATGCCCAGCCTGATTTTACTTTTTAAAAAAATATGTTTTTTATACTTTCAATGAAAAATATCTTTTTTGGGTGGAGTAATATAAATTCACATTCTACTTTTTTGCTTCAAATTCAGCATTTAACTAAGCCTAATTCCAATAAGGAATATGCACCTCTTTCTTTTACCATTCTATATTTGCCCTACATACCCTCTAATAAAATTGAATTTGGCTGAGAAACCATTTCTTTAAGAAGGAGACTTGGTTGCTCAGTTGAAGAATAAAAATGACTCAACAGTTTGATTTTTCTATTAGTTTTTCTGCCTTTTGCCTGCCCTCTGTCTAGCACTCTTCAACCCCAAATCTGTGTTCTAGGAAACTTGTCTGAAGAAGAGGACGGTCCTGAGGCCACTGAGGAGGTTGGAGGCTGGGGCTTCTCTGCATTGAAAGGTCCCTGGTAGAGAAGGCAAAGAAAAGCTTTTGAAGAGTGTCTTGAAGTGAAGCATGCTGCGCTCCCTTGGAGTGGGAAGAAAGTGGTATCAAAGACGTTCTTTTCCTCCTTCTTCCCACACCCTAGTTGCAGACTTTGTGGTCTCCCTGAGTAAATCTTTGTAGACACATGTTGTTTTGGCTTTTAAGGAATGAAAACTTTTTTACATATTTTATGACAAGAATATGAACGGGGATTATAGAGTTTGCTTTATCCTGAAAAATTATATGGAACTGCACAATTAGTCTCTGCTTTCTACCTATTTTGTATTGCTTGAGGATTGGACCTTGAACTAAATGACATCTCAATTTAATTTCAGCCAAAGATCTTGGCATTTAGCTAGGAAATCCCCCACCAGAGAAAATGAGAATACTCCAAACTCACTGTTACCCATAATTCAGGATTGCTCCTCCTTGGCTTCCATCCAGCTCCCCATCTAGCAACTATGGCCCTTCACCCCCACTAATTTATTCCAAAGGAATCTTAGCCATTTGTCCAAAATCTGATAAATGAAGGAAAAGGACAAACAATTACAGATTGATAAAGTGACAAACTGTTCAACTTCCTAAAATATCTTATTCCAGCTCTGTCATGACCTACTTTTGTGAATTTGGCAAGGCGCTTTCTGCTTCCTCTTTCTGAGCCAGTTCTCTGTGCTTTGCAATGAAAAGTTTGGAACAGTTGCTTATTAAGATTCCTCACATGTGGCAGTATGGGAAGGACTGACAAGGACTGTTGACTCCAGTTCTTCCTGGAGATGAGCTCCTGACTACTGCCTCACTTGGAGAAACAAATGATGTGGGGTGCTCAAAGAACTCACGCAGTTCTCCGGAAAATCTGGTTGTCTTTTCCAACCAGTTGACAACTGTATGGTAGTGCATTTAAACAATATGCAACATGTGTTTAGTTTTGGATAAAGGCTAGTGTGTTGGCATGCATGGGCTCTGGTTTCAGTCAGTACCTGCTAAGAGGCTTGGGCCATCCTCTTTTTCTTCCTCCTCATTACTCCTTTACCATTCCTGGTTCAGAGGATGGCTCCTAGCCAGTTTGTGTGACTTTCTTCATTTTTTCTAGTCTTTTTCTACTTGGTATCCATGCACCAGGCTGGCCCTTGTAGAAGGAAAGAGAGTAATCTGGGCCCCAATTTGCTGGGGATTAATCTATACTCATGGGGAAAGTAGTAGTATCCAGTGACCTGGGCCCCTGGGATGAGCATCCACTCCTGCCATTTTTGTGGTCTAGGGAAAGACCATGGAGTGAGGCACTGAAGGCTTGCTAACCCTTCTGCTAGCCAGGGACCAGTGTGGGGCCTCCTCAGGTTTGGCAGGACCTGATATTCACTATACACCTGCATGCACACATACTCACACCCACATTCTCTCACACAAATACAAACAGATAAGCCTTCCTTCTAGAATCATAAGAGTCTATGGAGCATAAAAAATCACATGGATCACTTTATTTCTATCTCCAACTAATACGTGAGCCCCATTCAGCATCTCCAATAAGTGTATATCCAGCCTCCATTTGAATGTCATCAAGAACTCATCCCCATCAGTTGTTGTAGAAGTGATTCAAAGTTTGTTTGCCTCCATCCTACCTAATATCCTGATATTACATTGCCTATGTGACCATATCCATGAACACTCAAACTTCAGTATTTTTTAAAATACTAAAAACAAACAAAACCAAAAACAAATAGCTCCCTTGACTTCACATCCTCTAAACATATTGCTTTATTTTCTCAATCTGCTTCACAGGAACACTTCTCAATAAAGTTAACTGCAGTTCATCGCTCTGCTTCTTCACCTACCATTCTCTTTTCAACTTATCCTAGCTAGCTGAAACTTCTCTCGTCAATATTACCAACTACTTTTAAATCCAATGTTACAAAATCCAGTGGTAGCTTTTCTGTCCTTTTCTCACTTGAATTTTCAATGGCACTCAACACAGCTAACCTCCCTATTCTTGAAGCATTCTCTTCTCTTGGCTTTTGTGATACAAAAATTTTATAATTTTCCTCCTTGTTCAATGGCTGCTGTGCCTCAGTTTCTCTTGGTGGATCATCCTCAGCTTGAACTAGAAATGCTGGCATGCTGCAGGGCTTCTTTCCAGGATTTGTTTTCCTTAGATGTTCTGGAAAACATTTTCCTTAGATGTTCTATGCCAGTCTTACAGTTCTGAATACTACATACACCCCAAATATTAGCCCTGAACATTTTCTAGAGCTTCAAAATAATATATACAACTGGATACTTGACATTCTACTCTGATGTCTAATACAGATTTGGGCATTTTAGTCAAAATGCAACCAACCAGCCAAACTAACAGAAAACAAATCCTCAAGTTTCACCTTCCTAATGTGCATGTCCCCAATTATCCTGACTTCAGTAAATGATGTACCATCATCTACTCAGTTGCCCAAGAGAAAATCTAGACTTACCTCCAGCCCTCTCTTTCTTTTCTGGTCTATATCTAATGTAACAGCAAGCCCCTATAACTGTACTTCCAAAACATATTCCAAATTTCTCTTCTCTTTTTATCTGATCAATTTTAGTAAAAAAAAAATACCATCAGATGTCACATGGAGTCTTGCAATAGCTCCTAATCATCATTCCTGATTCTACTCTTGTCCTTCTATAATTAGGGCTCCATAGAGAAGCCAGAGTAATCTTTCAAAACTCTCCTATATCACTGAGAATCAAACACAAATTCCTGACATCATGGTCTAAAAGTTACTATGGGATCTGACTGCAGACAGCCTTTTTTACCCATCACTTGCTAAGCTTCAGTCATACAGCTTTCTTTCTGTCCCCAATTAACTCAAGTTTCTTCTGTGCCAAGGCCTCTGCATTAGCTCTTTCTTCTGACTAGAATGTCCTTCCTTCTGAGGATGGTGGGCTTCTTTGGTCAGTCAATATTGGCTCAAACAACACCTACCCCTCCAAAACTCATGTTGAAATTTAATTGCCATTGTATCACCATTAAGAAATGGAGCCTTTAGGAGGCAATTAGTCCTTAAGATGTGGCTGGGCACAGTGGCTCATGCCTGTAATCCTAGCACTTTGGGAGGCCGAGACAGGTGGGTCACCTGAAGTCAAGAGTTTGAGACCAGCCTGGCCAACATGGTGAAACCCCATTTCTCCTAAAAATACAAAAATTAGCTGGGCGTGGTGGTGGGCATCTGTAATCCCAGCTACTCGGGAGGCTGAGGCAGGATAATCACTTGAACCCAGGAGGTGGGGGTTGCAGTGAGCTTAGATCGTGCCACTGCACTCCAGCCTGGGCAACAGAGGGAGACTCCATCTCCAAAAAAAAAAAAAAAAAAACGAAAGAAAGAGATGATTAGGCTCTACCCTCATTAATAGATTAATGCTGTTATCATGGGATGGGTTTCTGATTAAAAGGATGAGTTTGGTATGATCGCCCCTCAGTTTCCTGTGCATGCTTGCCCTTCCACCATGTTATATGACACAGCAAGAAGGCCCTCACCAGATGTAACTCCCCTATCTTGGATTCCCAGCCTCTACAATCATGAGTCAAATAAATTTTTTTCTTCATAAATTACCCAATCTATGGTATTATGTGACAGCAGAAAAATGAACAAAGACATCCCAGAAAGAAGCGCATGGGTATGTAGAGGTGGAATCAGTTCTGATCACCAGTGGCATTACCAAATTCTCTATCAGGGCCAGGAAGTAAACTCCCAGGAACAGCACAAATAGCAGAGCCCGAATGTGGCTGTCAGTAGACACCCCAAGAAGGATGAACTCAGAGATAATGCTGTGGTTCCTCAGAATCAAACAGAAAACTTTCCCTTGGAATAAAATAAATGTTTTAAAACTTCATTTTCTGCTTCCCTATTTCCTCTGAGTCTTAAATCTTTTTGCACAGTATTTCTTGACCTTGGAATCAAGGTTCAAATTCTGAACCATCTTCACTAATTCTTTAGACACAATTAACATCTTTGATTTTGTTATATTCTATACCCTCAACCTTAGTCCAGTCTGATGCCATTAGGTCTTTCAAAAATTTTTTTTTATAATTTCAGCTTTTGTCTTAGATTCAGAGGTAAATGTGCAGGTTTCTTACAAGGGTATATTGTGTGATATTAAGGTTTGGGGTACAATTGATCCCATCACCAAGGTAGGTGAGTGTAACACCCAACAGTTAGTTTTTCAACCCTTGTCCCCTCCTTCCCTCTCCCTCTAGTAGTCCCCAGTGTCTATTGTTGTCATCTTTATATCCATGAGTACCCAATGTTTAGCTGCCTCTTATAAGTGAGAACATGAGTTATTTAGTTTTCTGTTCCTGCACTAATTTGCTTAGAATAATGGCCTCCAGTTGCATCCATGCTGCTACAAACAACATGATCTCATTATTTTTTATGGCTGCACAGTATTCCATGGTGTAAATGTGCCACGTTTTCTGTATCCAATCAGCGTTGATGGGCACCTAGGTTGATTCCGTGTCTTTGCTAGAAAAAAAATATTTAGATGGAAAACAGACCATAGCATTTTCCAATGCAGGGAGAAATTGCTAATGCAGCAGCAAAGGGGCTGACTGAAGGCATGAATTTATTGCAAATGGGAATTCCATAATGATCCAGAGAATAGTGGAGATCACGTTGGGAATAGGGATTCCTTATCCACTGCAAAATGAAGGAAAGCAAAGCATGTATAAAATGGTACAGGGAAGGCAGGAATTGTAGTGTCTGGAAGGGAAAGACATTCTCTATTTACTGCCTCTGTGCTGTCAGTAAATGGCAAGGTAAGTCATCAATAAGCATGTGCTAGGGAGGCTAATGTTGGATTGATGGTAGTGTGGAAGGTCTATTCAATATTTTTATTATTAATTTGAGTCCAGTGGTCATTGTTGTGTGATTTTTCTCCAGTTTGCTATATGTGAAGAGTAAGTTGCCTTTATGTCAGACATGTGAGGGGATAAAGGAAGAGATGACTTAACAAGTGAATTTAGTCTGTGTTAAAAGAGAAGTGATGATATGAGTGGCATGAGAATGAAAATGTGGCAGACACAAGGATCAGCATTCTCAATGCATGTGAGGAATGGTTGGCTTGGGAATACCAAATCATATTAATTAGAAAAGATGTGGCTGTGTTAGAACAAAGTGGTTGAAATTGAGGTTTTTGAAGGTGGTGTATGTAAAGGAAACAGGGACACAAGGAATTCAGTTGGTGTTGTTTTCATTAAGATGAAGATTTTTCTGTTGTTTAGTTCTTCCTCTTTTAGAAAATAAGCCACACGATGGTAAAAAAAAAAAAATTTAGTATGTTAACAGTTTTAAATTTTAAAAAGTAGAGCCCAAATAACATAGCCCAGAGATAGCCTAGATGTTTGGTTGTAAGAAGGCACCTGCCCTCATTTTCTCCAGAAAAAAAAAATGCCTGAATCTTGCATCCTTTTCATTTCCTGTAACTCACTGTCCTGATAGGTGGACAGAATTAGAGATCATTATAACAGCAGAAATATCAATGTTCTGGCATCCATAGAAGTGGGATGTTGGTTGAGATGATGTATTGAGCCACAGGGAACTCAAATTACCTTCTTAATGTCCTCTCTTCTATCTTTTCTAGACTGGCAAGTGCCAGAATTCTAATTTCAGCTTCCCTGAAGCTTCATTCCCCTAAAGAAATGCAGACTGTTTGCTCCAAAGACCAGAGAAGGCAGCAGGATATACGAAAATAAAGATGGCCTTGAAGACATACTTGGGATTAGGTCATAAAGTCCTAGTTCTGTTTCTTACTATCTCTATGATCTTCGGAAGGGTTTTAAGCCTTTCTTATCTCAATTTTTCCAGCCATAAAATGGCATGTAACATCTCTCTTGAGCGGTTTTAAGACTTTTATTTAGATAACTTATGTGCAGTGATCAGCACAATTAGCCAATTGGTTATGATTAGACTTTGATGTTACCCATTGCCTTAATTTTAATCTTTCAATGTTCCCAAGCAAAAGAAGAGTCAATTCTGAGAGCAGATCAGAATATGTTAGTGAATGGAGAAATAAAAACAAGATCAAGGAGGGATAGATGATGCGGGGTAGGAGAGAATGACCCCACTATGAGAGCAGAGCTACAGGAGAGCTCAATGACAAAGAAAATACACAGCAAGGGAGACATGGAGGAGAGGAAGGGATGAAAAGAAGTGATAAGTGCCCAAGGAGCTGGCCAGAGATATCAAGGCTGACATAACTCTTGTTATCCCCAGTGGAGGGAGCCTTGAGGTACTCTGACCCATTAACAAATGCCCCAGTAAACCTTCACACAGGAGGAAAAGAACAACAACTATCTTTCTCTAGGAACAGACTTCTTTTGTCTATCTAGGTGTCAGTATTAGAAAAAAAGAAATATATTAGCTCACATGCCAAGAGCCTTCCAGGTAAAGAGCTCAAAACCCTTTTCTAGATTGTTCTAATCTTGTGCTGAATCCGAAAAGAAAAAAGAGAAATATAATTTTGAGAAGTTCTGATTCTTGACAAATAGATATTTGAGCACTTAGACTATTTCAAACACGATTCCACAGTTGGTTTTTTTTTTTCACTACTTTCTCTTATCGTTCTAAATATTACCCCAAGAATGTGATGCAAATAAAGACTTCTAAAATCCAGCCATTCAGAAAAGCAGCTAGATGATAATACCCAGTGGGTGGGCAGCTGAGCCTGCAAGCCCAGGAGGCAGCTGGGTTGATGCCTTGCATTCCTTGGGGTTCAGCCAGAAGCAAATTTTTTACCTCATTATCTTAGAAATTTCCTTATGTGTATGGATGTATTGACCAAGAGAGCCTCAACATTCACCTCAGTTTGACTAAACTTTAGACAGGTTTCTTCCTGAATATAAGCCTTAGCCACCCTTTTTTTAGAGCATTTACTTTAGAAAACTTGAAGTTGCAAATTCTTTCTCTGCCTCTTTGAAATGTGTGTAAATATTCTCCAATCCTCTTGCCAGTTTTACAACCCAGGGAATAATCTTTCTTAAGGACCTGGGAACCATCTCTTTGAAATGAAAACACTGAAGGAGAAAGCATCTCTATCTCCTAGTCTCTGTGGGAGGATAGGAGCCCAACTTAGATGCCAATTCATAAACACAGATGGCCTAATCACAGAGAAAAATGTAGCAAACTCAGGAATAAGTTAATGTGGTGGACATACTCCATTGACCAACCTCTCTGCTAATGTCATCTAGTACTTTTCTAAATGATTACCCTGTGTTGAAAAACTCCCCTGCCTTTGGTTTCAGAGGAGTTGAGTTTAATCTCTCTCTGCTATTGCTACAGTCTTGAATAAAGTCTTCCTTGCCTGTTTAATCTGTCTGGTGCCACATTTGCTTGTATGGTACATATTGATGGATGGATTTAATTTTAACTCATGCACAGAAGGTCAAGTTAAACAAAATTTCTTAGTTCATAGCACCTCATCATCATTGTTCATTTAAAGGCTGTATTCTTCACCGGTTTCCTTTTAACTTCATATTCTACTCCTATTCCTCTCGTCTCCACAGGCACCTCTTCTAAGATATTTAATTCTTATCCTTTTGTCTATATGTCATATTAGTCTATTCTTGCATTGCTATAAAGAAATACCTGATCCTGGGTAATTTATATTTTTAAAAAGATGTTTAATTGGCTCACAGTTCTGCAGGGTGTACACGAAGCATGAGGTTGCCCATCTATTTGGCTTCTGGGAAGACCTCAGGAAACTTACACACATGGCAGAAGGCAACGTGGGAGCAGGTGTCTTACATGGAAGGAGCAGTAGAAGAGAGAGCTCAGGGAGGTGCCACACATTTTTCAACAACAAGGTAGCAATGACAGCTCCAAAGAGGGTGGTTTTAAACCATGAGAAACTGCCCCCAGGATCCAATTACCTCCCACTAGGCCCTCCCTCCAACATTGGGAATTACAGTTGAACATGAGATGAGATTTTGGTAGGGACACAGATCCAAACCATCCATATCATATGCTTTTTTTTTTTTTTTAGATGGAGGATGGAGTCTCACCCTGTCACCCAGGCTGGAGTACAGTGGCACAATCTCAGCTCACTGCAACCTCCACCTCCCCAGTTCAAGCGATTATCCTGCCTCAGACTCCCAAGTAGCTGGGGCTATAGGCGCACGCCACCACACCCGGCTAATTTTTGTATTTTTAGTAGAGACGGGGTTTCACCATGTTGGCCAGGTTGGTCTTGAACTCCTGACCTCAGGTGATCCACCTGCCTCGGCCTCCCAAAGTGCTGGGATTACAGGCGTGAGCCACTGTGCCCTGCCAGCATTTTGAATTATTGTTGTGAGTGGTTGCTTTTTTAAAGAATGCAAAAATGAAACGACTGTATGAACACTAGAAAATAAGTAAATTATATATATTTGGTGTTGATATATTAATTTGCCAAGAACAAACCAAGAGACTCTAAAACAAAACTAAGAGAACTAATAAGATTTAAAAAGAGAATTTTGTAATGCGGATGGTGTATCTATTAATGTTCAATTAGCAGAAAATAGAATCCACTCTAAGAAAAAAATGATTTAGAACAGTAAATGTTGTATTAAATAATAATTGTAAGAAGGGTTAAAAGAAGAGGCTCTATTCTCAGATTCTCTAATGAATATCCTTGCACTGAGAATAGCTTTGCTTCTGTTTAAAAAAAAATACTGATAACAGCATTGCAGGAAGTTGATGAATCAGGGAGCTGCTATTGCTACTGCTGACTGCAGGACTTCTAGACATCTGTCTCCATTGTAACAACACCTGCTGGATGGAGATGCCAAATGCTGAATTAGGATATAGTTGCTACAGTTTCTGCTTAAGAACCATTTCCTTCCATCTGGATTTTTATGAGCAAAATGCATCTGACTAATTGGAACTGAATTATGTCACGAGGCCATGCTTTTTAGCTTTCTACACTTTGAACTCCAGAAGAGTTTTGGAATAAATGGGAATGACTCAATCTAGTATCTTCTACACTGAGTAAAAAATGAGTACACAAAACTTGACCTTTTTTTCTGTACTAGAAATTGTTTGTCATGTCATGGAATCAGGAAAACATATTCATTCACAATGGCAAAAATCTGTGAAGTTCTTAGAGGCAACTTTTATAAGAAAAATTAATATTTCTTTGAATGATGTAAAACAATATATGAAGAGATTGAGAAGCAATGTTTATGGTTGGAAAGACAGTGAAAATATCAATTTTCTTCAAATAAGTATGTGCAGCTGATGAGAATTTAATTAGAATCCTATTTTTTCATGATTTGATAAGAAGATTTTGATACTCACATGGAAGAACAAATTCTTGAGAATAGACAAGAAAGGGATGAAAAGGATCACTAGTTAAAGCATTCTGAGAAGACTTATTTTACCAGGTATTAGAACAACTAATACATTTGGTAAAGAAAAGCGTGAATTAATATAAAATAATAAACCCAGATAGTGTTGCCAAACTATGTCACGAAGATTTTATTTTTCTTCTGTGAAGAAGGAACAACTTTCATTTCAAATGCATCTGTCAGAGGTGGCTGTATATTCATAACATAAAACAGTTTACACCCATCTTATACAGTTTACAATAATTTCTGAGTTGTTTTTGTTTTGTATGAGAAGATATTAGAAGAGTACATGTAGACAACATACACTTGTAGGGTGAGGAAGAACTTCTCAGCCAAGATAAGAAATTTACACAAGAAATGCTATAATAAAAAGTGTATTTGACTATATAAAATTAAAATTTTGAATGACACAAATTCCACAAGCAAAGTTGATAGAGAAATAATAGAGCTGGAAAAATATTTTCAACAAATACTACAGGAAAGAGATAAGATATTTGACATTCCAAGAATACTTACGTGTAGATAAGCAAAATACAAATGCTCCAAAGAAGATTAAGTACAGGCAAACTACAGGAGTGTAAACCAGATGGTTCACAAAAAATGAAAGTATGCAAAAATTCAGTAGCGGTCACAGAAATAAAAATTATCATAAAATCAAGCATTTGATTTGTACCCATCTGAATGCCCCCAAATTAAAGAAGAATAAAGTGATTCAGTTTAAGCTACATAGCACTCTAGCTTCCTCTATCAAAACTGAATGTAGCGATGTACTTTGTTTTCTTGCTAGTATATAGAAATACAATTGATTTTTCATATCTTGTACTCTGTACCTTGTGACTCTGCTAAACTGACTAGTTCTACTAACATTTGTAAATTTCTTAAATTTTCTCCATTAATCTATTAATAAAGAGAGTGCTACTCTTTTCATTTCAATCTATCTTTTTTTTCTCTTGCCTTACTATACTGGCCAAAACTACACTACAGTCTTGAATAGAAGTGGTGAAAGCAGGCATCCTTGCCTTGTTCTCCATCTAAGAGGGAAAGCACTCAGCGTTTTTTCCTTTAAATATAATGGTAGATGTCAATTTTAAAAATATATATGTCCCTTTACAAGTTAAGGATGTTCTCATCTATTCTTAGTTTGATGAGTTCTTTTCTTTTTAATTATAAGTGGAAGATAAACATTATCAAAGACTTTTTCTGCATCTGTTTAGATGATCATATGCTTTTCTTTTCTGGTCTAATAATATGGTGAATTACATTGTGTGATTTTAGAATGCTAAGAGCAACCTTGCATTCTTGGAGTAAATCCCATCTTGTGAAATGTTACTGATTTAAATATTGCTGGATTTCACTTGATGATGTTGAGATAATAAGTTTTCCATGTATATTCATGAGGATATTTGTTCGGAGTTTTCTATTCTTGTATGTTTTTGTCTGCTATGGGTATCAGAGTCTCAAGAAGTGAATTAGGAAATATTTATCCGCTTCTCTGTTTTGGAAAATTTGGTTTATAATTAGTATTATTTCTTTCTTTTTTTATCTTAATTTTTTCCTTTTTAATTATAAAATGTATAACAAATTATTAAAAGAATATTCAAATAATAGAAAAATGTTACAATCACCCATACATCTCTGGGTTATCTATCCAAAGATAACTTTCGAGTTTCATTTAACAATCTGCCACAAACTTGTTGTCTTCTATATCACTGAAAATTCTCCTACAGTGTAATTGGTAAGGTAGGGATTAGATACTGGTTTATTTTAATATGGAAAATAATAAACTATGAATGTTCCACCATTTATTTAACCATTCTCTGTGACCAGTTGTCAGTTGGGCTCACCCTTAGATCAGCACTGGGGAAGTCCAATGCTTCCTCCCAAGATCTTGCATATTCCTAAGGAAGGGATTTAAATGTTTATGGTCATTTCTGACTTTGCACATGTACCATAGAGCCTAAAGTATAATAATAATAATAATAATAAAAAAAAGAAAGAAAAAAAAAGAAAAGTTGTTCATATTATTGGAGTATGGGGGAAAGGAGGAGAGCAGGTGAGATGGGGGCAGTGCCTGGAGATGAGGCTAGACACATAGGCAAGACTTGTAAGTCGAGCTGAGCAGTTTATACTTAATTACAAGGGAAATGGAAAATTATTTTATTAAAAGCTTTTAAGCAGAGAGTGATAGGATCAGATACAGCAGGCCAAAACAATTGTATTCAAAATAAACTCAGTGGAAAGCAAGAGTATTATTTCTTTCTATAAATGTTTGTTAAAATTCACCACAAGGCCATCTGGCCATGGAGTTGTCTTCAAGAGAAATTTTTAAGTAAAAATTCAATTTTTTTATGCTCACTAGGATGGTTCAAATGAAAAATATCTTCAATAGCAAATATTAGCAAGGATTTGGAGAGCAGTTGAAATCCTCATATGTTGCCAATGGGAATACAGAATAGTACAGACACTTTAGAACGTACTTAAGCAGGTTCTAGTAGAGTTAAACACATACTTACCATGTGGCCCAGCAATTTCACTCATAGGCATTTACCAAGATAGATGATCACATATGTCTTCACAAAGACTTCTACTTATATATGTGTATGGTGGAATGGATAAATATATCAACATCACTACGCTAAGGGAAAGAATCCAGACACAAATGACTACCTTATTTTGATTCTATTCATGTGAAATTGTAGGAAAATCAAAACTATAGTCATAGGAAGTTGATCTGTGGTTGCCAAGGGCCAAGGGGTGGGAGGAGGAAACAATCTGTTGCAATGGAAATGTTCTGTATTATCATTGTCATTGTGATTAATACATATATACATTTTTCAAAAATGATCAAATTGTAAACTGAAAATTGGTGAATTATATGTAGGCTATATCTCAGTGAAGCTTATTTAAACAAAAGCAATTTTTTAAATTTTTATTTTAGGTTCAGGGGTACATGTGCAGGTTTGTTATATAGGTAAACTTGTGTCACTGGGATTTGTTGTACAGATTATTTCATCACCCAAATAATAAGCCTACTACCCAATAGTTATTTTTCTGATCCTCTCCCTCCACTCAACCTCCACCCTCAAGTAGGCCCCAGTGTGTGCTGTTCCCCTCTTTGTGCCCATGTGTTCTCATCATTTTGCTCCCATTTATAAGTGAAAACATGCAGTATTTGGTTTTCTGTGTTAGTTTGCTAAAGATAATGGCCTCCAGCTCCATCCACGTTCCCACAAAGGATATAATCTTGTTCTTTTTTATGATTGCATGGTATTCTGTGGTGAATATGTACCACATTTTCTTTGTCCAATCTGTCATTGATGCACATTGATGTTGATTCCATGTCTTTGCTGTTGTGAATAGTGCTGCAATGAACATATGTGTGCATGTGTCTTTATGGTAGAATAATTTCTATTCCTCTGGGTATATACCCAGTAGTGGATTTCTGTTTCAAATTGTACTCCTGTTTTTAGCTATTTGAGGAATCACCACACTACTTACCACAACAGTTGAACTAACTTACACTCCTACCAGCAGTGTATATTAGCATTCCCTTTTCTTTGCAACCTCGCCAGCATCTATTATTTTTTTACTTTTTAATAGTAGCCATTCTGACTAGTGTGAGATGGTGTCTCATTGTGGTTTTCATTTGCATTTCTCTAATGATCAGTAATACTGAGCTTTTCTTTATATACTTGCTGGCCACGTGTATGTCTTCTATTGAAAAGTATCGGTTCGTATCTTTTGCTCATTTTTTAATGGGGTTGTTTGGTTTTGTTTTGTTTTTTTTTTTTGTAAATTTGTTTAAGTTCCTTATAGACGCTGAATATTAGAACTTTGTCAGATGTATAGTTTGCAAATATTTTATCCCATTCTGTAGGTTGTCTGTTTACTCTGTTGATATTTTATTTCACTGTGCAGAAGTTCTCACGTGCAATTAGATCCCATTTGCCCACTTTTGCTTTTGTTGCAATTGCTTTTGGCATCTTTATCATGAAATCTTTGCCACTTCTTATGTCCAGAATGGTATTGCCTAGGTTGTCTTCCAAGGTTTTTATAGTTTTGTGTTTTAAATTTAACTCTTTAATCTGACTTGCATTGTTTTTTTTTTTTTGTAGTATAAGAAAGGGGTCCAGTTTCAATTATTTGCATATAGCTAGCCAATTACCCCAGCACCATTTATTGAATTGGGGACACTTTCTCCATTACTTCTTTTGTCATCTTGTCAAAGATCAGATAGTTGTAGGTTTGAGACCTTCTTTCTGGGTTCTCTATTCTGTTCCATTGGTCTTGTGTCTGTTTTTTTTATAACAGTACCATGTTGTACTGGTTACTGTAGCCCTGTAGTATAGTTTGAAGTCAGGTAGCATGATGCCTCCAGCTTTATTCTTTTTGCTTAGGATTGTCTTGGCTGTTTGGGCTCATTTTGGTTCCATATGAATTTTAAAATTGTTGTTTCTAGTTCTGTAAAAAATGTCATTGGTAGTTTCATAGGAATAGCATTGAATCTGTAAATTCCTTTGAGCAGTATACTCATTGTAATGATATTGATTCTTCCTATCCATGAGCAAGAAATGTTTTTCCATTTGTTTCTGTCATCTCTGATTTCTTTGAGCAGTGTTTTGTAATTCTCATTGTAGAGATCTTTCACATATTCCTAGGTATTTTGTTCTTTGTGGTAATTGTGAATGGGATTGCATTGCTGATATGACTCTCAGCTTAGCTGTTGTTGGTGTATAGGAATGTTAATAATTTTTGTACACTGATTTTGTGTCCTAAAGCTTCACTAAAATTGTTTATCCACTGAAGGAGCTTTTGAGCTATGCCCATGGGGTTTTCTAGATACAGAATCATGTCACCTACAAACAGCGATAGTTTGACTGCTTCTCTTCCTATTTGGATGCCCTTTATTTCTTTCTCTTGCCTGATTGGTGGCCAGGTCTTCCAATACTATGTTGAATAGGAGTAGTGAGAGAGGGCATCCTTGTCTTGTGCCAGCTTTCAAGAGGAGTGTTTCAAGCTTTTGCCCATTCAGTATGATGTTGGCTGTGGGTTTGTCACAGATAGCTCTTATTATTTTGATGAATGTTCATTTGATACCTAGTTTATTGAGGGTTTTTAACATGAAGAAATGCTGATATTTATCAAAAGCCTTTGCTGTATCTATTGAGATAATCATGTGGTTTTTGTCTTTAGTTCTGTTTATGTGATGAATCACATTTATTGATTTGCATATATTGAACCCACTTTGCGTCCAAGAATAAAGCCTACTTGATTGTGGTGGATTCGCTTTTTAATGTGCTGCTGAGTTCAGTTTGCTAGTATTTTATCAAGGATTTTTGCATCAATTTTCATCAAGGATGTTGACCTGAAGCTTTCTTTTTTGTTGTGTCTCTGCCAAGTTAAAAAAGACAAAGAGGAATATTATATAATGGTAAGTGGCCTTGTCCAACAGGAAAATATCACAATCCTAAACATATATGCACCTAACATGAGAGCTCCCAAATTTATAAAACAATTACTACTAGACCTAAGAAATGAGATAGTAACACAATAATAGTGGGGGACTTCAATACTCCATTGACAGCACTAGACAGGTCATCAAGACAGAAAGTCAATGAAGAAACAATGGACTTAAACTATACCTTGGAACAAATGGACTTAACAGGTATATACAGAACATTCCATCCAAGAACCACAGAATACACATTCTATTCAATAGTGCATAGAACTTTCTCCAAGATGGACCATATGATAGGCCACAAAACAAGCCTCAATAAGTTTAAGAAAATTGAAATTATATCAAACACTCTCTCAGACCACAGTGGAATAAAACCAGAAATCAACTCCAAAAGGAACCTTCAAAACCATGAACATACATGGAAATTAAATCACCTGCTCCTGAGTGATCATTGGGTCAAAAACGAAATCAAGATGGAAATTTAAAAATTCTTCAAACTGAATGACACTAGCGACACAACCTATCAAAACCTCTGGGATATAGCAAAGGCGGTCCTAAAAGGAAAGTTCATAGCCCTAAACGCCTACATCAAAAAGACTGAAAGAACACAAACTGACAATCTAAGGTCACACCTCAAGGAAAAACAACAAACCAAACCCAAACCCAGCAGAAGAAAGGGAAAACCAAGATCAGAGAAGAACTAAATGAAATTGAAACAAAAAAAATACAAAAGATAAATGAAACAAAAAACTGCTTCTTTGAAAAGATAAATAAAAGTGATAGACCATTAGCAAGATTAACCAACAAAAGAAGAGAGAAAATCCAAATAACCTCAATGAGAAATGAAACGAGAGATATTACAACTGACACCATAGAAATACAAAAGATAATTTAAGGCTACTATGAACAATTTTATGCACACAAACTAGAAAACCTAGAAGAGATAGATAAATTCCTGGAAAGATATAACCCCCCTACCTTAAATCAGAAACAATTAGGTACCTTAAACAGACCAATAACAAGCAGTGAGATTAAAATGGTAATTTAAAAATTACCAACAAAAAAAGTCCAGGACCAGGCAGAATCACAGTGGAATTCTACAAGACATTCAAAGATGAATTGGTAGCAATCCTATTGACACCATTCCACAAGACAGAGAAAGAGGGAATCCTCCCTAATTCATTCTATGAAACCAGCATCACCCTAATACCAAAACCAGGGAAGGATATAACCAAAAAAGAAAACTACATACCAATATCCCTGATGAACATAGATGCTAAATCCTTAAAAAAGTGCAAGCTAACTGAATCCAACAACATATCAAAAAGATAATCCACTATTATCAAGTGGGTTTCATACCAGGGATGCAGAGATGGTTTAACATATGCAAGTCAATAAATGTGATACACCACATAAACAGAATTAAAAACAAAAATCACATGATCATCTCAATAGATGCAGAAAAAGCATTTGACAAAAGTCCAGCATCCCTTTATGATTAAAACTCTCAGCAAAATTGGCATACAAGGAACATACCTCAATGTAATAAAAGCCATCTATGAAACACCCACAGCCAACATAATACTGAATGGGGAAAAGTTGAAAGCATTCCCTGTGAGAATGGGAAGAAGACAAGGATGCCCACTCTCACCGCTCCTCTTCAGCATAGTTCTGGAAGTCCTAGCCATAGCGATCAGACAAGAGAAAGAAATAAAGGGCATCCAAATCAGTAAAGAGGAAGCCAAACTGTCAGTGTTTGCTGATGATATGACTGTTTACCTCAAAAACCCTAAAGACTCCTCCAGAAAGCTCCTCAAACTGATAAAATAATTCAGCAAAGTTTCCAGATACAAGATAAATGCACACAAATCAGTAGCTCTCCCATACACCAACAGCAACCAAGCAGAGAATCAAATCAAGAACACAACCCCTTTTACAATAGCTGCAAAAAAAAATACTTAGGAATATACTAACCAAGAAGGTGAAAGGCCTCTACAAAGAAAACTACAAAACATTGCTGAAAAAAATCAGAGATGACACAAACAAATGGAAACACATCCCATGCTCATGGATGGGTAGAATCAATATTGTGAAAATAGCCATACTGCCAAAAGCAATCTACAAATTCAACACAATCCCCATCAAAATACCACCATCATTCTTCACAGATTAGAAAAAACAGTACTAAAATTCATATGGAACCACAAAAGAGCCTACATAGCCAAAGCAAGACTAAGCAAAAAGAACAAATCTGGAGGCATCATACTACCTGATTTCAAACTATACTATAGGACCATAGTCACCAAAACAGCATGGTACTGGTATAAAAATAGGCACATAGACGAATGGAACAGAATAAAGAACCCAGAAATAAACCCAAATACCTACAGCCAACTCATCTTCAACAAAGCAAACAAAAACATAAAGTGGGAAAGGACATCCTTTTCAACAAATGGTAATAAGATAACTGGCTAGCCACATGAAACTGGATCCTCATCTCTCGCCTCATACAAAAATTAACTCAAGATGGATTAAAGAATTAAACCTAAGGCATGAAACTATGAAAATTCTAGAAGATAACATTGGAAAAATCCTTCTAGACATTGGCTTAGGCAAGGATGTCATGACCAAGGACCCAAAAGCAAAAGCAATAAAAACAGATAAATAGCTGGGACTTAATTAAACTAAAGAGCTTTTGCAGAGCAAAAGGAACAGTCAGCAGAGTAAACAGACAACCCACAGAGTAGGATAAAATCTTCATAATCTATACATCTGACAAAGGGCTAATATCCAGAATTTACAAAGAACTCAAATAAGCAAGAAAAAAACAAACAATCCCATCAGAAAGTGGGCTAAGGACATGAATAGACAATTCTCAAAAGAAGATATACAATGGCCAACAAACATATGGAAAAAATGCTCAACTAATGATCAGGGAAATGCAAATCAAAACCACAATGTGATACCACCTTACTCCTGCAAGAATGGCCATAATAAAAAAAATAAAAAAGCAGTAGATGTTGGCGTGAACGTGGTGATCAGGGAACACTTCTACACTGCTGGCAGGAATGTAAACTAGTACAGCCAAGATGGAAACAGTGTGGAGATTCCTTAAAGAGCTAAAAGTGGAACTACCATTTGATTCAGCAATCTCACTACTGAGTGTCTACCCAGAGGAGAATCAATCATTATACAAAAAAGATAATTGCACATGTGTGCTTATAGCAACACAATTTGCAATTGCAAAATCGTGGAACCAACACAAATGCCCATCAATCAATGAGTGGGTAAAGAAACTGTGGTATATATATACGATGGAATACTACTCAGCCATAAAAATGAATGAATTAACAGCATTCACAGCAACCTGGGTGAGACTGGAGACTATTATTCTAAGTGAAACAACTCAGCAATGGAAACCCAAACATAGTATGTTCTCACCCATATTTGGGATCTAAGCTATGAAGATGCAAAGGCATAAGAATGATACAAAGGACTTTGGGAACTTGTGGGGAAGGGTGGTGGTGGAGGGATAAAAGACTACAAATAGGGTGCAATGTGTACTGCTCAGGTGATGGGTACACCAAAATCTCACAAATCACCACTAAAAAACTTACTCATGTAACCAAACACCTCCTGTATCCTCAATAACCTATGGAAAAATAAAAAGTAAAAAAGAATGTATATTAAAATGTTAATTATAAAATTTAGATGTGATTATCTGGGTATTCACTATAAAATTCTGTTAACTTTGCTGTATGTTGGAAGCTTTTCATTTTCAAATGAAATGAATGCTGAATACATGAGTCAATATTTAAAAATTATAAGAGAATATTATGAGAAACAAAATACTAATTAAGTTAGATGAAAAATAGTGATGAAAATTACAAATCACCAAAATTACAAATTCACTAACAAAATATAAAACACAAGTGTACAATAATCATCAAAGAAATTAAATTAGAAATAAAAAATTTTCTCAACAAGACAAGAAGTCCTTAAAATGTCAAAGATGAGTTTTATAAAAACCTTTGAGAAAGTGATCATCTCTTCTTTAAGCAAATATTTTAAGAAAATACAAAGATGAATGAAAGCATATTATTGATATCAGTATTGGATGTCTAGAATAGGCAAATCTATATACATAAAAAGTTTAGTGGATTTCTAGGGCCAAGAATGGGGATGGGATTGGAGAGCGACTACCCATAGGTGTGAGATTTCTTTGGGGATGACGAAATGTCCTGAGATTGGTGGTAGTGATGGGTGCACCACTCTGTAAATATGCTAGAAACCATTGAATTGTGCATTTTGAATGGCTGAATATTGTGATGTATAAATTATAATCTCAATAAAGTTCTTAAAAAGAAAAGATGGGGTGAATGCAATAAAAAAATTATAGTATCTCACTTATAAATACAAATAGGAAATTCCTAAGTTAAATATTGGTAAAATATTGGTAAAATACTGGTAAAAGTTAATTAAGTTTTTAATACTCTACCTAAGTAGGATGATTCCAGGAATGCAACAATTCTTCAAAAACAGAACATGCACTGACACAATTTGTTATTAACAAATTAAATGACAAAAACCATATAACCATTTCAATCAATTTATTTTTTTCCAAAATATTTTTATTGCCTGCCTATTGTGTGACAGACACTATACAGTACTAAACAAAAGAGAAACAACCATAGTCCTCAATAGAAGCAGAAAATCATGTGATAAAATCTCACACCAATTCTTAGCAAAAGATGTTTAGAAAAGAACTCTCCTTTCAATATAATCCATAGGTTCAGAAAACACAAACAAAAAAGAACTCTCTTAATAACTTAAAGATATTCATCAAAAATAGAACATCATCCTTAATGCTGAAACATGAGAAGCTTTCTCATTGATCCTAACAGAAAGATGTCTATACTAGAGGTCCTGGCTGCTGCATGAACTTTAAAAATGACATATATAAAAATTGCATACAGCCAGGTGCACTGGCTCACACCTGTAATCCCAGCACTTTGGGAGGCCAAGGTGGGCTGATCACCTGAGATCAGGAGTTCAAGACCAGCCTGGCCAACATGGAGAAACCCCATCTCTACTAAAAGTACAAAATTAGCTGGGCGTGGTGGTACATGCCTGTAACCCCAGCTACTGGGGAGCCTGAGGCAGGAAAATCGCTTGAACTCAGGAGGTTGTGGTGAGCCAAGATCACACCATTGCACTCCAGCCTGGGCAACAAGAGTGAAACTTTGTCTACAAAAAAAAAAAAAAAAAAAAAAAGCATACAAAAATCTTTCCCTAATTTAAGATAAAATAATTAAAATGTAATGTTAAAATCCAATAGTATCTATAAACAAGACACTAGTACTAGAAAGATAGTTCAACAAAATTGACAGATACAAGATCAATGTAAAAAATACCACAACTTTCCTATACATTAGAAATAACCAAGTAGTAAATATATCTGAAATTTTAATTCACAATAGGAACAAAAAATAGATGGTATCTGGTAGTATATCTGGCAAAATTTATGTGTGACCTTTATCAAAATACCTGTCACCAATGGCAACAACAGATCAGCCTTGGTGAAGGAAAGAAAATGTTGCCATTTGCATAACCACCACCTTGCTCAGCCACGACTACAGTGCTTGTGCATTCATGGACCAGAACTAGGCTGACCAGGAAGGAAAGACTGACCTTTTCATGATAGGTGATTCTATTCAAAAAACTATCTTGAACTGCCTTAGCAGTGGGATCCCTCTGGTGAGAACTTATCCTAAATGGATTCTCCGTTTCTTGACTCACAATTTACACATTCAAAGTACAGTTATTGTGCAACCAGCTTTTTTTTTTTTTTGAGGCGGGGTCTTGCTCTGTTGCCCAGGCTGGCGTGCAGTGGCTCAATCTTGGCTCACTGCAAGCTCCGCCTCCCAGGTTCTCACCATTCTCCTGCCTCAGCCTCCTGAGTAGCTGGGACTACAGGCGCCCACCACCACGCCTGACTAATTTTTTGTATTTTTAGTAGAGGTGGGTTTTCACCATGTTAGCCAGGATGGTCTCGATCCCTTGACCTTGTGATCTGCCCACCTTGGCCTCCCAAAGTGCTGGGATTACAAGTGTGAGCCACTGTGCTGGCCAGCCAGAAGCTTTTAAAAATATTCTTGGCTGGCAGTGGAGCCAAGATGGCCGAATAGGAACAGCTCCAGTCTACAGCTCCCAACATGAGCGACACAGAAGACGGGTGATTTCTGCATTTGCAACTGAGGTACCGGGTTCATCTCATTGGGGAGTGCCGGACAGTGGGTGCAGGGCAGTGGGTGCAGTGCATCGTGCTTGAGCCGAAGCAGGGTGAGGCATCACCTCACCTGGGAAGCACAAGGGGTCAGGGAATTCCCTTTCCTACTCAAAGAAAGGGGTGACAGATGGCACCTGGAAAATTGGGTCACTCCCACCCTAATACTGCGCTTTTCCAACGGGCTTAACAAACGGCACACCAGGAGATTATATCCCGCGCCTGGCTCAGAGGGTCCTATGCCCACAGAGCCTCACTCATTGCTAGCACAGCAGTCTGAGTTCAAGCTGCAAGGTGGCAGCGAGGCTGGGGGTGGGATGCCCGCCATTGCCCAGGCTTGAGTAGGTAAACAAAGCAGCTGGGAAGCTCAAACTGGGTGGAGCCCACCACAGATCAAGGAGGCCTGCCTACCTCTGTAGGCTCCACCTCTGGGGGCAGGGCACAGACAAACAAAAGACAGCAATAACCTCTGCAGACTTAAATGTCCCTGTCTGACAGCTTTGAATAGAGCAGTGGTTCTCCCAGCATGAATCTTGAGATCTGAGAATGGGCAGACTGCCTCCTCAAGTGGGTCCCTGACCCCCAAGTAGCCTAACTGGGAGGCACTCTCCAGTAGGGGTGGACTGACACCTCACATGGCCAGGTACTCCTCTGAGACAAAACTTCCAGAGGAACGATCAGGCAGCAGCAATTGTGGTTCACCAATATCCGCTGTTCTGCAGCCACTGCTGCTGATACCCAGGCAAACAGGGTCTGGAGTGGACCTCCAGCAAACTCCAACAGACCTGCAGCTGACGGTCCTGTCTCTTAGAAGGAAAACTAACAAACAGAAAGGACATCCACACCAAAAACCCATCTGTACGTCACCATCATCAAAGACAAAAAGCAGATAAAACCACAGAGATGGGGAAAAAACAGAGCAGAAAAACCGGAAACTCTAAAAATCAGAGCACTTCTCCTCCTCCAAAGGAATGCAGCTCCTCACCAGCAACAGAACAAAGCTGGACAGAGAATGACTTTGACGAGTTGAGGGAAGAAGGCTTCAGAAGATCAAACTACTCCAAGCTAAAGGAGGAAGTTTAAACCAATGGCAAAGAAGTTAAAAACTTTGAAAAAAAAATCGATGAGTGGATAACTAGAATAACCAATTCAGAGAAGTCCTTAAAGGACCTGATGGAGCTGAAAACCATGGCACGAGAACTACATGACAAATGCACAAGCCTCAGTAACTGATGTGACCAACTGGAAGAAAGGGTATCAGCGATGGAAGATGAAATGAATGAAATGAAGCATGAAGAGAAGTTTAGAGAAAAAAGAATAAAAAGAAATGAACAAAGCCTCCAAGAAATATGGGACTATGTGAAAACACCAAATCTACATCTGATTGGTATACCTGAAAGTGATGGGGAGAATAGAACCAAGTTGGAAAACACTCTGCAAGATATTATCCAGGAGAACTTCCCCAATCTAGCAAGACAGGCCAACATTCAAATTCAGGAAATACAGAGAACGCCACAAAGATACTCCTCAAGAAGAGCAACTCCAAGACACAAAATTCTCAGATTCACCAAAGTTGAAATGAAGGAAAAAATGTTAAGGGCAGCCAGAGAGAAAGGTCGGGTTACCCACAAAGGGAAGCCCATCAGACTAACAGCGGATCTCTTGGCAGAAACTCTACAAGCCAGAAGAGAGTGAGGGCCAATAGTCAACATTCCTAAAGAAAAGAATTTTCAACCCAGAATTTCATATCCAGCCAAACTAAGCTTCCTAAGTGAAGGAGAAATAAAATACTTTACAGACAAGCAAATGCTGAGAGATTTTGTCACCACCAGGCCTGCCCTAAAAGAGCTCCTGAAGGAGGCACTAAACATGGAAAGGAAAAACCGGTACCAGCCACTGCAAAAACATGCCAAATTGTAAACACCGTCAAGGCTAGGAAGAAGCTGCATCAACTAATGAGCAAAATAACCAGCTAACATCATAATGACAGGATCAAATTCACAAATAACAATACTAATCTTAAATGTAAATGGGCTAAATTATCCAATTAAAGGCCACAGACTGGCAAATTGTATAAAGAGTCAAGACCCATCAGTGTGCTGTATTCAGGAAACCCATCTCACGTGCAGAGACACACATAGGCTCAAAATAAAGGGATGGAGGAAGATCTACCAAGCAAATGGAATACAAATAAAGGCAGGGGTTGCAATCTTAGTCTTGGATGAAACAGACCTTAAGCCAACAAAGATCAAAAGAGACAAAGAAGGCCATTACATAATGGTAAAGGGATCAATTCGACAAGAACAACTAACTATCCTAAATATATATGCACCCAATACAGGAGCACCCAGATTCATAAAGCAAGTCCTGACTGACCTACAAAGAGACTTAGACTCCCACACAATAATAATGGGAGATTTTAACACCCCACTGTCAACATTAGACAGATCAATGAGACAGAAAGTTAACAAGGATATCCAGGAATTGAACTCTGCTCTGCACAAAGCAGACCTAATAGACATCTACAGAACTCTCCACCCCAAATCAACAAAATATACATTCTTTTCAGCACCACACCACACCTATTCCAAAATTGACCACATACTTGGAAGTAAAGCACTCCTCAGCAAATGTAAAAGAACAGAAATTATAAAAAACTGTCTCTCAGACCACAGTGCAATCAAACTAGAACTTAGGATTAAGAAACTCACTCAAAACTGCTCAACTACATCGAAATTGAACAACCTGCTCCTGAATGACTACTGGGTACATAACGAAATGAAGGCAGAAATAAAGATGTTCTTGAAACCAACGAGAACAAAGACACAACATACCAAAATCTCTGACACATTCAAAGCAGCATGTAAAGGGAAATTTACAGCACTAAATGCCCACAAGAGAAAGCAGGAAAGATCTAAAATTGACACACTAACATCACAATTAAAAGAACTAGAGAAGCAAGAGCAAACACATTCAAAAGCTAGCAGAAGGCAAGAAATAACTAAGATCAGAGCAGAACTGAAGGAAATAGAGACACAAAAACCCTTCAAAAAATCAATGAATCCAGGAGCTGGTTTTTTGAAAGGATCAACAAAATTGATAGACTGCTAGCAAGATTAATAAAGAAGAAAAGAGAGAAGAATCAAATAGATGCAATAAAAAATGACAAAGGGGACATCACCACTGATCCCACAGAAATACAAACTACCTTCAGAGAATACTATAAACACCTCTACGCAAATAAACCAGAAAATCTAGAAAAAATGGATAAATTCCTCGACACATACACCATCCCAAGACTAAATCAGGAAGAAGTTGAATCTCTGAATAGACCAATAACAGGCTCTGAAATTGAAGCAATAATTAATAGCTTACCAACCAAAAAATTCCAAGACCAGATGGATTCACAGCCGAATTCTACCAGAGGTACAAGCAGGAACTAGTACCCTTCCTTCTGAAACTATTCCAATCAATAGAAAAACAGGGAATCCTCCCTAACTCATTTTATGAGGCCAGCATCATCCTGATACCAAAGTCTGGAAGAGACACAACAAAAAAGGAGAATTTTAGACCAATATCCTTGATGAACATTGATGCAAAAATCCTCAATAAAATACTGGCAAACCAAATCCAGCAGCACATCAAAAAGTTTATCCACCATGATCAAGTGGGCTTCATCCCTGGGATGCAAGGCTGGTTCAACATAATGAAAATCAATAAACGTAATCCAGCATATAAACAGAACCAAAAACAAAAACCACATGATTATCTCAATAGATGCAGAAAAGGCCTTTGACAAAATTCAACAATGCTTCATACTAAAAACTCTCAATAAAATAGGTATTGATGGGACGTATCTCAAAATAATAAGAGCTATCTATGACAAACCCACAGCCAATATCATACTGAATGGACAAAAACTGGAAGCATTCCCTTTGAAAACTGGCACAAGACAGGGATGCCCTCTCTCACTACTCCTATTCAACATAGTGTTGGAAGTTCTGGCCAGGGCAATCAGGCAGGAGAAGGAAATAAAGGGCATTCAGTTAGGAAAAGAGGAAGTCAAATTGTCCCTGTTTGCAGATGACATGATTGTATATCTAGAAAACCCCATCATCTCAGCCCAAAATCTCCTTAAGCTGATAAGCAACTTCAGCAAAGTCTCAGGATACAAAATCAATATACAAAAATCACAAGCATTCTTATATACCAATAACAGACAAACAGAGAGCCAAATCATGAATGAACTCCCATTCACAATTGCTTCAAAGAGAATAAAATACCTAGGAATCCAACTTACAAGGGACCTGAAGGACCTCTTCAAGGAGAACTACAAACCACTGCTCAATGAAATAAAAGAAGATACAAACAAATGGAAGAACATTCCATGCTCATGGGTAGGAAGAATCAATATCGTGAAAATGGCCATACTGCCCAAGGTAATTTATAGATTCAATGCCATCCCCATCAAGCTACCAACGACTTTCTTCACAGAATTGGTAAAAACTACTTTAAAGTTCATATGGAACCAAAAAAGAGCCCGCATCACCAAGTCAATCCTAAGCCAAAAGAACAAAGCTGGAGGCATCACCCTACCTGACTTCAAACTATACTACAAGGCTACAGTAACCAGAACAACATGATACTGGTACCAAAATAGAGATATAGATCAATGGAACAGAACAGAGCCCTCAGAAATAATGCCGCATATCTACAACTGTCTGATCTTTGACAAACCTGAGAAAAACAAGAAATGGGGAAAGGATTCCCTATTTAATAAATGGTGCTGGGAAAACTGGCTAGCCATATGTAGAAAGCTGAAACTGGATCTCTTCCTTACACCTTATACAAAAATTAATTCAAGATGGATTAAAGACTTACATGTTAGACCTAAAACCATAAAAACCCTAGAAGAAAACCTAGGCAATACCATTCAGGACATAGGCATGGGCAAGGACTTCATGTCTAAAACACCAAAAGCAATGGCAACAAAAGCCAAAATTGACAAATGGGATCTAATTAAACTAAAGAGCTTCTGCACAGCAAAAGAAACTACCATCAGAGTGAACAGGCAACCTGCAGAATGGGAGAAAATTTTTGCAACCTACTCATCTGACAAAGGGCTAATATCCAGAATCTACAATGAACTCAACCAAATTTACAAGAAAAAAACAAACAACCCCATCAAAAAGTGGGTGAAGGACATGAATGGACACTTCTCAAAAGAAGTTATTTATGCAGCCAAAAAACACATGAAAAAATGCTCATCATCACTGGCCATCAGAGAAATGCAAATCAAAACCACAATGAGATACCATCTCACACCAGTTAGAATGGCAATCATTAAAAAGTCAGGAAACAACAGGTGCTGGAGAGGATGTGGAGAAATAGGAACACTTTTACACTGTTTGTGGGACTGTAAACTAGTTCAACCATTGTGAAAGTCAATGTGGCGATTCCTCAGGGATCTAGAACTAGAAATACCATTTGACCCAGCCATCCCATTACTGAGTATATACTCAAAGGACTATAAATCATGCTGCTATAAAGACACATGCACACGTATGTTTATTGTGGCACTATTCACAATAGCAAAGACTTGGAACCAACCCAAATGTCCAACAATGATAGACTGGATTAAGAAAATGTGGCACATATACACCATGGAATACTATGCAGCCATAAAAAATGATGAGTTCATGTCCTTTGTAGGGACACGGATGAAGCTGGAAACCATCATTCTCAGCAAGCTATCACAAGGAAAAAAACCAAACACCGCATGTTCTCACTCATAGGTGGGAATTGAACAATGAGAACACATGGACACGGGAAGGGGAACATCACACACTGGGGCCTGTTGTGGGGTGGGGGGAGTGGGGAGGGATAGCATTAGGAGATATACCTAATGCTAAATGACAAGTTAATGGGTGCAGCACACCAACATGGCACATGTATACATATGTATCAAACCTGCACGATGTGCACATGTACCCTAAAACTTAAAGTATGATAATAATAAAATAAAAAATAAAAAATAAAAATATTCTTGGCCAGCCATGGTGGCTCATGCCTGTAATCTCAGCACTTTGGGAGGCTGATGTGGGTGGATGGCCTGAGGTCAGGAGTTTGAGACCAGCCTGGCCAACATGGTGAAACCCTGTCTCTACTAAAAATACAAAAATTAGCCAACCATGGTGGCAGGTGCCTGTAATCTCAGCTACTTGGAAGGCTGAGGCAGGAGAATTCCTTGAACCTGGGAGGTGGAGGTTGCAGTGAGCCGAGATCATGCCACTTCACTCCAGCCTGGGTGACAGAGTGAGACTCCATCTCAAAAAAAAAAAAGAAGAAAATATTCTTGAGAAGGTAGTAAAGATGGCAGAAAAATGTCCTTCTTCTCTTTGAGTTTATATTCTTTGGTGCTGAGGAGTTCAAGGTGAAGGGAAGGATGACACTTGCCAGCTTGTAAATAAATAAAAAGTAAAAGGTAATTAGAAAGAATAACTAATTTTGGACCATGATAATTTTAGTCCACATGCCTCTCTCAGATATAGTTTTCATTAATCCTCCAATTGTGTTTCATCATCTAAAGGGCCTTTGTTAAATGTTTCTGGTTTATTTTTTAAGTTTGCCACAGGCTCTGCACAGTCCTTCTTCTGCCATTGGCTCTCTCATGGTCTACCATTTCTACAGCATCATTAGGGCCAAGAGGCAGAGCTACTTGTCTAGCATTGTGTATGAGCTGGCAAATCGTCTCTGGTTATACATAGGTCCCCTCATAGCTACAGATGGTTGGCCATTGTATGAATAGTTTGAATAGGATAAACCAACATGTTATTTACAGTCTCTATGGGACATGCCTAGGTCCAAAACACAATTTCACAGATCCCAATTGTCCTCAGATGTCTATACTTGCAATTCTAGTTTGGTACCAATATTTATCTTTTAGGTCCTTTCCTTGCAAATGACAGAATCTAATTCTGACTGACTTAAGCAAAATAAAATAAGACAACAATAATAAATCATTAAAAGGAGAATTCATGTATGGAGTCTGGGGTAGCTCACAGCCTCAATGGGATAGTCAGTGTATCAAGGTGGTAACGAAAACGGGCATTGGTGCAAGTCCCACTGGTTCCAAATTCCAACACCATGATTTATCTCCCTGAGCCAGTTTCCTCTTCTCTGAAATAGGAATAACTTAAGCATTTATCTAACGTATGTGTTGTGGTATTTAAATGGAATAAAGAATATAAATTGCTTAACACAGTGCCTGATAGGATGCAAATATCTAAGAATGAACTCTTATTATGATTCATGTTTATAAATCTGGCCTTGAAAGGGCAGAATCTAGGATAACTCTAGTGATCTTATCAGCAATGGCACTTGCATAGGCTGTCTGAGTGCTGCATGCAAAAAGGCTGACCTTTGACTCTCTCCTTGAGACTAAAATTCCTAAGACAGTAATCCCAGCTATTTGGGAGGCTGAGGCAGGGGAATCGTTTGAAGCCGGGGGCGGAGGTTGCAGTGAACTGAGACCGTGCCACTGCACTCCAGCCTGGGCGACCAAAAGAGGCTGTCTTAAAAGAAAAAAATATCCTAAGAGAGTAAATGATCTGGCATTGACCATGTGCCCATTTCTGGACCAGTCACTGTGCCAGGAAGAATGAATGAATAATGACAGGGGTGGGGGGTGGGGAAGTGAGGGTGGAGAGGATTTGGGGATTCCATTAACAGTGTCTCTTGGAAGCATATTGAACCATGGAGTTCAGTTATTAGAGGAATAGTAGAGATAAGCTTAGCAGACAATAACGATGTTTACCATACTGTGTATAATAAATACATATCTTTGTAATAAAAAATTGCTAAGCAAGAGGCTTATCTTATCCATCTTCCTCTGACTAGGACTGAACTGGTATCATCCCAAGAAAATAATTTTCCACCATTTCTTCAGTATTTTTCAGAAAAGGTAAATTTTCCACCTTTTCTTAAATATTTTTCAGAAAAGGACCTCGCAGATCCTGACATCGAGGAATTATCCTAGTGTCCATGCACTGCTTGTTGCAGTTCTATCCAGTTCCCTCATCACTCTGATTTCGTAAGTCTATTGAAAGACTAGAAGTATTTTCTCAATGTTCTTCTCACAGCTGCCTTCACCTCCCTGTTCTTCAGGCTATAAATGAGGGAGTTCAGCATGGGAGTGATCACGCTGTACTGCAAGGAGAAGATCAGCTCTTGAATGGATCCTGAATTTGGCATGAGATAGCGGAGTAATCCGGATCCATAAAAGAAAATCACTGCAGTGAGGTGGGAGGAGCAGGTGGAGAAGGCTTTGCTTCTGCCTGTGGTGGAGCTGATCCTCAGGATGGTGGACAAAATGCAAATATAAGACAAGAATATCATGAGAAAATTTCCAAAGAAATGCAGGAAGCTGGAGCAGAGCAGGGTGGTAAAGCTTGCAGACACATCAGAGCAAGACAAAGGATAGAGAGAGGGCAGCTCACAGCTGAAGTGGTGGATATTTTGAGCCTCACAGAAGTCTAAATTGAGAGCTACAAGGATATTGATGAGGGCATCCAGAAAAGCCAAGCCCCATGAGCCCCCCACCAGCCCTGCACACAGCTGTCTGTTCATCACTTGGCCATAGAGCAAAGGAGAGCTGATGGCAACATAGCGGTCATAGGCCATCACAGCAAGCAGGGAGGATTCAGTGCCCCCAGTGGCAAACACAGAGAAGACCTGAGCCATGCAGCCCTCTACTGAGATGGTTTTCTTCTCAGACAGGAGGTTCTCCAACAGCTTAGGTACAGTGACAGAGGAATGGCAGAGATCCAAGAAGGACAATTGTCCCAGGAAGAAGTACATGGGTGTGTGGAGGCAAGAATCAGCATTAATCACCACCAGCAGCAGCAGGTTTCCCATCACAGTCAGGAGGTAAATCACCAGGAACAGCACAAAGAGCAGAGCCTGGGTCTGGGGGCCAGGTGACAGCCCGAGGAGGACAAACTCGGGGACAACACTGTGGTTTCTCATTGCCTTCAGTATTTTATTTGGAATAAGATAAATAAATTGAGTGAAGCCCCTTCTTATGCCTAACAAATATTTAAGTGTTTTAACCCTCTTCTCTATTCACAAAGTTTCTTGCTTACCTAAACATTCATATGCAGAAATGATAAACTACTCTGTCCCTAGATTTCCTAAACCCATGATCATCTTTTCTGCAAGACCCCAACCTTAGATTCTCTCTACCTTTATGTTCTTTCTTTAATGATTCAGTGTTTGTTGTTGCTGTTGTTTTATTATTAAGGCTACTAGAGAGTGTAAACTATTGCTAGTGATCCAATAGGGAGAGATAGAAGGAAAAATAAGATAAAAATGGCAGAAATGGTGTCTCTGAGGGTGTGAGAGCCAAAGTAGAGCATGGCTTTAGGTGGGAGCATGTTTGCTTCATCCTTCAGACAGCATGAGGTGAGCAGATTTGGTGTTGGGCAGGAAGCAATTTCCATCCAGTGACTTTTACTTTTTCAATAAATACTTAAGTGAGGTCAGTCATGGAAAGTGAAAAGGGATAGTGATTGGAGAGTTGCAGAGTACAGAGAAAGGGAAATAATCAGAGAGAAGGCAGCACAGAGAGACCTCCAATGCTATGTAACTGATCATGAGAAACTGTTGGTCAATATGGGAACATACTCCAGTTATAATCTCCATGCCCCGTTTAATCTACATGTGATCTATTCAGATTCAGGTTCAGCTTTTGTCTGTACCCTCACGCATTTGTAAACATAGACTACCTAGTAACCCTAAAGCATGGTCTTCTTTTTTTCCAACTCTGCACTGACAGCCCAGATTAAAATCACAGACTAAGGAGAACCCTTCAGCATTACTGATTACACAATTTTGGCCCCTCTATTCTGCTCTATCTTTTGTGTTCAAACTGCAAAACAGGCACATTCATTCTCAAAGGACTTATGGTTTCTCTCCCACTGTTTATCCAAACACCACCCAGCATTAATGCTATTCTTCAGAATCGAGTCCACACTACCTGCATTTCTTACCCAGTTTAATGATAAACAGCACAGAATTAAAGAAAAACTTTTTCAAATCCAGAGGTCCAGACTAATAAGTTTGAATGTCAATGTGAGAATTATGAAGTTGGGAGTTTGAAAACTCCTGTTGGATATAGATCTCTTCCTTGATTCCTAAAAGAGGAAAATAAAAGGTTAAATAGTGTGTATTATTTCTGAAAACCTAAATACTTCTGTCATGTGGGGAATGCATTTTCCATATTATTTTAATTGTTTTTCTTTTACTCACCAGTGCAGCTCTAGCCAGAGCAACCTGGATTCTTTTTGAGAACATCACATCATTGGCAGAAGATGCTGGAAAGTCAGGGAATCAAACCAAGAAATGCAGACACAGAACCACATCACTCATTATAATTTGGAGGGCAGCAAAAAGAAAGATCTCCTCTTTTCCACTTGTCTCCAGATGGAGCCCCATTCACCAGCACTAGAAACTTAAATCGTGGGGGAATTTCTTCTTTAGAAATGAAGGTCAAAGAGTGAAAATCTTACAAAGGACATTTTCACAAAGGACAAACTTGGAAAATCTACCCTGTCAGGGCCTAGACTTCCTCACAGAAAGAAATATACTGCGTCAGCATTATTCAAAGGGTCACAGGAATAAATAAAGTCATCTCTTATTTTTTTTAACCTGCTGCTGCAATTTCACTATTCTCAATGCTTCATCTATTCAAACTCTGAATCCAAATTTAGAATGGAAACAGCTCTGAGAATGCTACCACTATGTTTAGTTATTGTTACAATCAGTTGGAGTCAGCTGACTAGATCTTTCCCAAAAAGGCCTGCCTGAGAGGAACTTTTTTAAGAATGAGACATACAAAAGTATCTAGCACTGTGGCAGTCACAAAAGTTGCTCCAAATATATTATTTAAAAATACAAATGAATGGCCAGGTGCAGTGGCTCATGCCTGTAATCCCAGCACTTTGGGAGGCCGAGGTGGGTGGATCAGGAGGTCAGGAGATCGAGACCATCCTGGCTAACACGGTGAAACCCTGGTTCTACTAAAAATACAAAAATTAGCTGGGCGTGGTGGCAGGCGCCTGTAGTCCCAGCTACTAGGGAGGCTGAGGCAGGAGAATGGCGGGTGGACCCAGGAGGCAGAGCTTGCAGTGAGCCAAGATTGTGCCACTGCACTCCAGCCTGGGTGACAGAGCAAGACTCCGTCTCTTAAAAAAAAAAATTAATACATTGATGAATGGATGAGTATGTGAATGAATATGGCTCAGGAAGAGAATAGTCTAGGGCTTTGCTGCTCACCGAGAACAGACCTAATTGGGAGCCAGTCGAGGATTTTAGACTCCCTGGGCTTGCATTAAGCCAGATATAGTAAAGGTAATAGAGAAGAATTTCACCAACTGGACAGATTTGCACCAAAGCAGTGTGTTTTGCTCTGTTCTGCACTTCCACATACCTCAGAGTATATAATTATCAGGGATATCCATAATTAAAGATATGGTTAGTTTCTGAATCTCATGTTTGGAGTTCTGGGAGAGGGTTCTTTTTGAGTCACAAAGTGCCCAGAGTCTATCGCTAAAGTCCTCATCTCCTCCCACCCCTTATAGAGAGCTCTCAAGTATTAGCCTCCCCAAACTTATAGGTTTCTGGCATAATGTGGGCTTTCAGCACCAGAAACAAGGAATATAGCAAGATATAGGAAAGGGATCTTGTCACAATTGTGCCATTTGTACAATGGAATCAAGCAATAACTACCCTGCAAAGTGGTGAGGTCTTAATTGCTAACTTGAGTATAGTGCTGAAGACAATTGAGGGGCTAAAGAATCATCAAATTCTCTTTTCTTCACTCCCAATCCAAGTGTTTCATTTTCCCAAAAGGAGGAAGAGAAGTGATGTTGAGGAGCAGACCAAAACATCTTAGGTAACACAAATGAACACCATATTGAGAGAGTGGGGAGGGTACCCTTAAATACCTCTTAAATACCATGAGAACAAAGATCAGATGAGAGGACTGACAGGGAAAGGAAGTGCCTGATGGAAGAATGGCAGGAAGTGTTAGAAACAGAGGGGAACAAAGTAGCAGGGAAAATCCTGAAAGGACAGAGGGAAAACATTACCATACTTCTGTCTTTTCCTGGTGCACAATGTGTCCTGTTTTTCTGAGTTGGTGGGTGTGCCTCTGAACTTGGGAGAAATTCACAGGCGAGAAAATGTACCACAACTGTCTGATCTTGTGAGCTGGCATTGTTTTTTAAGACCTTTTTTGCATAAAGAGAAATATGTAAGCTCATTCCTCAAAAGCTCCAGGAAGTAAAGACTTTAAAAAGCTTTTCTGAAGTTTGACAGCATTTTTGCTCTTATCCTGTAACAACTCCAATACTACAAAGAAAGGGAAACTAGAAACCTTCAAATTCTTAACAGCAACTTCTTTCATACTTCCCCTGGCATAATTACACAATCATTTCTCTATGCCTGTTAATATAGTACTAAGAGCACCATGCTAACAAAGGAGGCTCATAGCCATTCAGAAGGGCCGCTGGGTTGAGTTGGCCAAAGGGATGGCAAAGTATGATCTGAAAACCCTGGGGGCAGCTGGGCCCATCCTGATTAGAAAGCTCAGCCTGAAGCAAACACTAGGCTCATTAGCTAAAAATGGTTGCTAGCTGATTCCACTGGGAATTCTCATTGAAGCTAAGTGACTCACAGCTTATTTTTAGATCATCTTGCCAATATTGCCATGTATTTAATTACTAGATATATTTAAAATAGTGATTATTATATATATGATGTTATTATTATTAGGCAATCAATAATAATTCAAATCTACTCACATATTTAACTTTTGGTTTTTTGCTTAACTTTTCTGCATCTAGAACTGAAAATTTTAATAGCTGAAACTGAGATTTCAGTGGATACATTTGACACAAAATAGACAAAGCAGAAGAAATTTTAGTGACTCAAAAGATAGGTAAGAAGAAAATAAGAACTTCCATCGATGAGCATTTTCTTTCTCCTTGAAGTCCTCCTTTTAAATTTTCTCTTAGTGCAAGTCTTTCAGTGATATATATATTTCACCTTAATTCTTAAAGGATTTACTACTGGCACAGAATTCTAACAGGGAGTTATTTTTTATTCAGTAATTTGAAGATATCACTACACTGTCTTCTGTCTTCTTGTTATGAGTCTAATGTGATGGGATTAGTGCCCTTGTAAGAGACGTGAGAGCTCTTTCTCTCTCTCTCTCTCTTTCTCTGTGTGTATGTGTGTGTGTGTATGTCCCCACCCCATGATGACACCGTGAGGAGGTGGCCATCTACAAGCCAGGAAATGGCCATAACTTGATCTTGGGCTTTCCAGCCTCCAGAACAGTGAGCATATAGATTTATGTTGCTTAAGGCACTAGACTATGGTGTTTTGCTATAGTAGTCCAATTGACAAATACAGAGAAGACATCTCTTCTCAATTCAAAATAAATGCCTCTACCTGTGCTTTAGATAGATTATTCTGCTTCCTCAGAAACCTTGCTCCTCCAGACTTGCCCTTCCTCTGCTTAGGATTCCAATTTTCAAAAGTAAGAAATTATAGAACTGAAGTCTTTTTTATACCATTCTCTAATCTATTCCTCCCTATCCATACATAACCACTATCCTAAAGTTATAATATGGTTTCTCGTGTAGCTTCTTCTGCTACCTGTGGTAGCAGAATTGTCTTCTAAAGATGTCCATGCCCTAATCTCTGAAATCTATGACTGCTACCTTACATGGCAAAGGAGATTTTGCAGATGTCATTAAAGTTATAGACCTTAAAATAGGGAGATTATCTTGGATTATCCAGGTGGATCTAATCTAATCACATGAGTTTTTAAAAGCAGAAAACTCTCCCACTGGTGTGAGAGAGATGTGATAGAAATGGAAGTCAAAGAGATTTAAAGAATAAGAGGACTTGACCTATTGTTTGTTGCTCAATGAGGGACACACAGAATGCATGAGAAGTAATGTGGACAGCCTCTAGGAGCAAAGACCAGCCCCCAGCTGGCATCTAGCAAAAAAACAGAGACCTCAGTCCCACAACTGAAAAAAATCAGCTATCAGTCTAAGCTTGGGAGTAGATTCACTCCCAGAACCTCCAGAAAGGAATGCAGCCCTGATGACACCTTTGTTTAGGCTTGGTGAGACTCTGAGCAGAGAAACGATGTGAGCCACTCTGTACCTGGACTCCTGAATTATAGAGCCATGAGCTAATCAATACATATTGTTTTAGGTTGCTATATTTGTGGTAATTTCATTTGTTACACAGCAAAAGAAAATGAATATATTTCCCTATGTATGCTTTTATATTTTTATTACACATGTCTGTTTTTAAAAACTTTACATAAATGTCTCTTGTTATATGTGACATTCTGAAATTACCTTTTTTTCATTCAACTTGCTTTAGAAATTTATCCAGGTTGATATATGTAAAAATAGTTCATTCATTTAATTGTTATAAAGTGTTACATTATATGATTATACTACATTTCTGCATTTTTCAGAAGATTAAAGAACAAGTAAGAATTTGAACATGTTTTGGTTTATCTGCATATTTTATAGGATTTTCTATGTAGACAAGCACATCTTCAAATAATAACAAGCCCTTTTTCTCTCTTTCCCGTTGTTAAATTTTAAATTATTTTATTTCCTTGTCATATTGCATTCATTGGGACTTTCAATATAATGTTTAGTTACAGAAGTGAGTGGCCATCCTTGCCTTATTTTAATTGAATACAATACTTCTGTTGATGAAGAGTCTAACTCTGTAAAATATTTGAAGAGATTTATTCTGAGCCAAATATGAGTGACCATGGCCCATGACACAGCCCTCAGGAGATCCTGAGAACATGTGCCCAAGGTGGTCAGGTGCAGCTTGGTTTTATGCATTTTAGGGGGGCATGAGACATCAATCAAATACAAATTTAGAAATTGGTTTGGTCCAGAAAGGTAGAACAACTTGAAGAGGGGGAAGCTATGGGCTATAGCTTCCAGGCTATAGGCAAATTTAAACATTTTCTGGTTGACAATTGGTTGAGTTTGTCTAAAGACATGGGATCAATAGAAAGGAAACATTCAGGTTAAGGTAGAAGATTATGGAAATCAAGGTTCCTTTGACGTCTCATAGTGGCTGCCCTTACAGACAGTAGATGACGACTGTTTCCTATTCAGACCTTTAAAATGTGCTAGACTCTCAGTTCATCTCTTCAGGATTGGGAGGGTCTGAAAGAAAAAGATCTAGCTATTATCTATTAAAAGATGTTAGTAGAGATTCTTTACAGATGCAAATTTTCCCCCACAAAGGATGGCTTTGTAGGGCCATTTCAAAATATGGCAAAGAAACATGTTTTGAAGTAAAATACTTTTATTTTCTTTTTTGTCACATAATGTTATGCCAGGGTCAAATTGGAAAGTAAGTCACTATATAGGGTTAAATAAAACCCATCTCATGAGAATTTTTGGTTTGTAGGGCATGACTCCCCAGACTGCTTAAATAGGAATTTGGGCAAGATAAGAACAAATCAGAATTTAGTCCTCATTTCTAAAATGTATTATTTAAGTAAAAGTTTTCACTAGGCTTTGTACTTTACCATGTTAAGAAAGTTCCTTACTATTCCCAGTTTGCTAAGACCTTTATAACAAATAAGAGTTGAATTTAATCAAATGCCTTTTTGTATCTGTTGAGATAACCTGATATTTTTTCACATAAAATTTTAATTAATGGATAGTAATAAAACATCTTCTGAAGATTCAATTATAAAATTGTTCCATGATATGATTTGGCTGTGTCCCCACCCAAATCTCAACTATGTCCCCACCCAAATCTCAACTTGAATTGTATCTCCTGGAATTCCCACGTGTTGTGGGAAGGTAATTGAGTCATCGGGGCCAGTCTCACGAGATTTGATGGGTTTATCAAGGGCTTCTGCCTTTGCTTCTTCCTCATTTTTCTCTTGCCGCTGCCATGTAAGAAGCACCCTCTGCCATGATCCTGAGACCTCCCCAGCTATGTGGAACTGTAAGTCCAATTAAACCTCTTTTTCTTCCCAGTTTCGAGTATGTCTTTATCAGCAGCATGAAAACGAACTAATACATTGCATTAATGCTGTAAATCTAACCATTTTAAAACTAGAGGAATGGAGAAGAAACAATCCTTTCTAACAGTCAAAATATATATGTATATGAACAACCTGCCCCTGAATGACTTTTGTCTAAATAATGAAATTAAGGCAGAAATCAAGAAGTCTTTTGAAGTTAATGAGCACAAAAGATACAACATACCAGAATCTCTGGGATGCAGCTAAAGCAGTGTTAAGAGGGAAGTGTATAACACTGAAAGCCCACATCAAAAAGCTAAAAAGATCTCAAGTTAATAACCTAACATCACAACTAAAAGAACTAGAGAGCCAAGAGCAAACCAACCCCAAAGCTAGTAGAACACAAGAAATAGCCAACATCAAGGCTGAACTGAAGGAGACAGAGACATGAAAAAACCCTTCAAAAGATCAATGAATCCAGGAGCTAGTTTTTTGGAAAAAAATAATAAAATACACTGCTAGCTAGACGAAGAAAAGAAAGAAGATTCAAATAAACACAATCAGAAACGATAAGGGGTATTACCACTGATCCCAGAGAAATACAAACAACTATCAGAGAATATTATCTACCCTCTATGCCCATAAACTAGAAATTCTAGAAGAAATGGACAAGTTCCTGGACACATACACCCTCCCAGCACTGAACCAGGAAGAAATTGAATCCTGGAAGAGACCAATAACAAGTTCTGAAATTGAGGCAGTAACAAATAGCCTACCAACCAAAAAAAGGCGAAGACCAGACGAATTCACAGCTAAATTTTATCAGAGGTACAAAGAAGGGCTGGCACCATTCCCACTAAAACTATTACAAAAAATGGAAAAGGAGGGACTCCTTCCTAGCTCATTCTATGAGGCCAACATCATCTTGACACCAAACCCTGGCAAAGATATTAAAAAAAAAAAAAGAGAGAGAAAACTTCAGGCCAATATCCTTGATGAACATCAAAGAAAAAATCCTCAATAAAATACTACCAAACCAAATCCAGCAGCACATCAAAAAGTTTATCTGCCACGATCACATTGGCTTCATCCCTGACATGCAAGGTTGGTTCAACATACGTAAATCAGTAAATGTGATTCATCACATAAACAGAACTAAAGACAAAAACCACATGATTATCTCAATAGATCCATAAAAAGCCTTTGATAAAATTCAACATCCTTTCATATTAAAAAAAAAAGTCTCAATAAACTAGGTTTTCAAGGAAAATACCTCAAAATAATAAGGGCCACATATGACAAACCCACAGCCAATATCATACTGAATGGGCAAAAGCTGGAAGCATTCCCCCCTTGAAAACCATCACAAGACAAGGTTGCCCTCCCTCACCACTCATATTCAATATAGTATTAGAAGTTCTGGGGGGGGGAGGAGCCAAGATGGCCGAATAAGAACAGTTCCAGTCTACAGCTCCCAGTGTGAGTGACGCAGAAGACGGGTGATTTCTGCATTTCCATCTGAGGTACCGTGTTCATCTCACTAGGGAGTGCCAGACAGTGGGCGCAGGTCAGTGGGTGAGTGCACCGTGCACCAGCCAAAGCAGGGGCAAGGCATTTCCTCACTCAGGAAGCACAAGGGGTCAGGGAGTTCCCTTTCCAGGGGTGACAGGTGGCACCTGGAAAATCGGGCCACTCCCACCCAAATACTGTGCCTTTCCAACAGGCTTAGGAAATGGTGCACCAGGAGATTATAGCCCACACCTGGCTCAGAGGGTCCTATGCCCATGGAGTCTTGCTGATTGCTAGCACAGCAGTCTGAGATCAAACAGCAAGTCGGCAGTGAGGCTGGGGCAGGGGTGCACGCCATTGCCCAGGCTCGCATAGGTAAACAAAGCAACCGGGAAGCTGGAACTGGGTGGAGCCCACCACAGCTCAAGGAGGCCTGCCTGCCTCTGTAGGCTCCACCTCTGGGGGCAGGGCACAAACAAACAAAAAGACAGCAGTAACCTCTGCAGACTTAAATGTCCCTGTCTGACAGCTTTGAGGAGAGCAGTGGTTCTCCCAGCACACAGCTGGAGATCTGAGAATGGGCAGACTGCCTCCTCAAGTGGGTCTCTGACCCCTGACCCCCGAACAGCCTAAAAGGGAGGCACCCCCCAGCAGGGGCAGACTGACACCTCACATGGCCGGCCAGGTACTCCAACAGACCTGCAGCTGAGGGTCCTGTCTGTTAGAAGGAAAACCAACAGAAAGGACATCCACACCAAAAACCCATCTGTACATCACCATCATCAAAGACCAAAAGTAGATAAAACCACAAAGATGGGGAAAAAACAGAGCAGAAAAACTGGAAACTCTAACAAGCAGAGTACCTCTCCTCCTCCAAAGGAACGCAGTTCTTCACCAGCAATGGAACAAAGCTGGATGGAGAATGACTTTGACGAGCTGAGAGAAAAAGGCTTCAGACGATCAAATTACTCCAAGCTACGGGAGGATATTCAAACCAAAGGCAAAGAAGTTGAAAACTTTGAAAAAAACTTAGAAGAATGTATAACTAGAATAACCAATACAGAGAAGTGCTTAAAGGAGCTGATGGAGCTGAAAACCAAGGCTCAAGAACAATGTGAAGAATGTAGAAGCCTCAGGAGCCGATGCAATCAAATGGAAGAAAGGGTATCAGCCCTGGAAGATGAAATGAATGAAATGAAGTGAGAAGGGAAGTTTAGAGAAAAAAGAATGAAAAGAAATGAGCAAAGCCTCCAAGAAATGTGGGACTATGTGAAAAGACCAAATCTACGTCTGATTGGTGTACCTGAAAGTGACGGGGAGAATGGAACCAAGTTGGAAAACACTCTGCTGCATATTATCCAGGAGAACTTCCCCAATCTAGCAAGGCAGGCCAACATTCAGATTCAGGAAATACAGAGAATGCCACAAAGATACTCCCCGAGAAGAGCAACTCCAAGACACATAATTGTGAGATTCACCAAAGTTGAAATGAAGGAAAAAATGTTAAGGGCAGCCAGAGAGAAAGGTCGGGTTACCATCAAAGGGAAGCCCATCAGACTAACAGCTGATCTCTCGGCAGAAACCCTACAAGCCAGAAGAGAGTGGGGGCCAATATTCAACATTCTTAAAGAAAAGAATTTTCAACCCAGAATTTCATATCCAGCCAAACTAAGCTTCATAAGTGAAGGAGAAATAAAATACTTTACAGACAAGCAAATGCTGAGAGATTTTGTCACCACCAGTCCTGCCCTAAAAGAGCTCCTGAAGGAAGTGCTAAACATGGAAAGGCACAACTGGTACCAGCCACTGCAAAATCATGCCAAAATGTAAAGACCATTGAGACTAGGAAGAGACTGCATCAACTAATGAGCAAAATAACCAGCTAACATCATAATGACAGGATCAAATTCACACATAACAATATTAACTTCAAATGTAAATGGACTAAATGCTCCAATTAAAAGACACAGACTGGCAAATTGGATAAAGAGTCAAGACCCATCAGTGTGCTGTATTCAGGAAACCCATCTCACATGCAGAGACACACATAGGCTCAAAATAAAAGGATGGAGGAAGATCTACCAAGCAAATGGAAAACAAAAAAAGGCAGGGGTTGCAATCCTAGTCTCTGATAAAACAGACTTTAAACCAACAAAGATCAAAAGAGACAAAGAAGGCCATTACATAATGGGAAAGGGATCAATTCAACAAGAAGAGCTAACTATCCTAAATATATATGCACCCAATACAGGAGCACCCAGATTCATAAAGCAAGTCCTGACTGACCTACAAAGAGACTTAGACTCCCACACATTAATAATGGGAGACTTTAACACCCCACTGTCAACATTAGACAGATCAACGACACCAAAAGTCAACAAGGATACCCAGGAATTGAACTCAGCTCTGCACCAAGTGGACCTAATAGACATCTACAGAACTCTCCACCCCAAATCAACAGAATATACATTTCTTTCAGCACCACACCACACCTATTCCAAAATTGACCACATACTTGGAAGTAAAGCTCTCCTCAATAAATGTAAAACAACAGAAATTATAACAAACTATCTCTCAGATCACAGTGCAATCAAACTAGAACTCAGGATTAAAAATCTCACTCAAAACCACTCAACTACATGGAAACTGAACAACCTGCTCCTGAATGACTACTGGGTGCATAACGAAATGAAGGCAGAAATAAAGATGTTCTTTGAAACCAACGAGAACCAAGACACAACATACCAGAATCTCTGGGATGCATTCAAAGCCGTGTGTAGAGGGAAATTTATAGCACTAAATGCCCATAAGAGAAAGCAGGAAAGATCCAAAATTGACACCCTAACATCACAATGAAAAGAACTAGAAAAGCAAGAGCAAACACATTCAAAAGCTAGCAGCAGGCAAGAGATAACTAAAATCAGAGCAGAACTGAAGGAAATAGAGACACAAAAAACCCTTCAAAAAATTAATGAATCCAGGAGATCCTTTTTTGAAAGGATCAACAAAGTTGATAGACCGCTAGCAAGATTAATAAAGAAAAAAAGAGAGAAGAATCAAATAGATGCAATAAAAAAAGATAAAGGGGATATCACCACCGATCCCACAGAAATACAAACTACCATCACAGAATACTACAAACACCTCTACGCAAATAAACTAGAAAATCTAGAAGAAATGGATAAATTCCTCAACACATACACCCTCCCAAGACTAAACCAGGAAGAAGTTGAATCTCTGAATAGACCAATAACAGGAGCTGAAATTGTGGCAATAATCGATAGCTTCCCAACAAAAACAAGTCCAGGACCAGACGGGTTCACAGCCGAATTCTACCAGAGGTACAAGGAGGAACTGGTACCATTCCTTCTGAAACTATTCCAATCAATAGAAAAAGAGGGAATCCTCCCTAACTCATTTTATGAGGCCAGCATCATCCTGATACCAAAGCCTGGCAGAGACACAACCAAAAAAGAGAATTTTAGACCAATATCCTTGATGAACATTGATGCAAAAATCCTCAATAAAATACTGGCAAACCGAATGCAGCAGCACATCAAAAAGCTTATCCACCATGATCAAGTGGGCTTCATCCCTGGGATGCAAGGCTGGTTCAATATACGCAAATCAATAAATGTAATCCAGCATATAAACAGAACCAAAGACAAAAACCACACGATTATCTCAATAGATGCAGAAAAGGCCTTTGACAAAATTCAACAACCCTTCATGCTAAAAACTCTCAATCAATTAGGTATCAATGGGACGTATCTCAAAATAATAAGCGCTATCTATGACAAACCCACAGCCAATATCATACTGAATGGGCAAAAACTGGAAGCATTCCCTTTGAAAACTGGCACAAGACAGGGATGCCCTCTCTCACCACTTCTATTCAACATAGTGTTGGAAGTTCTGGCCAGGGCAATTAGGCAGGAGAAGGAAATAAAGGGTATTCAATTAGGAAAAAAGGAACTCAAATTGTCCCTGTTTGCAGACATGATTGTATACCTAGAAAACCCCATTGTCTCAGCCCAAAATCTCCTTAAGCTGATAAGCAACTTCAGCAAAGTTGCAGGATACAAAATCAATGTACAAAAATCACAAGCATTCTTATACACCGATAACAGACAAACAGAGAGCCAAATCATGAGTGAACTCCCATTCACAATTGCTTCAAAGAGAATAAAATACCTAGGAATCCAACTTTCAAGGGATGTGAAGGACGTCTTCAAGGAGAACTACAAACCACTACTCAAGGAAATAAAAGAGGATACAAACAAATGGAAGAACATTCCATGCTCATGGGTAAGAAGAATCAATATCATGAAAATGGCCATACTTCCCAAGGTAATTTACAGATTCAATGCCATCCCCATCAAGCTACCAATGACTTTCTTCACAGAATGGGAAAAAACTACTTTAAAGTTCATATGGAACCAAAAAAGGGCCCGCATCATCAAGTCAATCCTAAGCCAAAAGAACAAAGCTGGAGGCATCACACTACCTGACTTCAAACTATACTACAAGGCTACAGTAACCAAAACAGCATGGTACTGGTACCAAAACAGAGATATAGATCAATGGAACAGAACAGAGCCCTCAGAAATAATGCCACATATCTACAACTATCTGATCTTTGACAAACCTGACAAAAACAAGCAATGGGGAAAGGATTCCCTATTTAATAAATGGTGCTGGGAAAACTGGCTAGCCATATGGAGAAAGCTGAAACTGGATCCCTTCCTTACACCTTATACAAAAATCAATTCAAGATGGATTAAAGACTTAAACGTTACACCTAAAACCATAAAAACCCTAGAAGAAAACCTAGGCATTACCATTCAGGACATAGGCATGGGCAAGGACTTCATGTCTAAAACACCAAAAGCAATGGCAACAAAAGCCAAAATTGATAAATGGGATCTAATTAAACTAAAGAGCTTCTGCACAGCAAAGGAAACTACCATGAGAGTGAACAGGCAACCTACAAAATGGGAGAAAATTTTCACAACCTACTCATCTGACAAAGGGCTAATATCCAGAATCTACAATGAACTCAAATAAATGTACAAGAAAAAAACAAACAACCCCATCAAAAAGTGGGCAAAGGACATGAACAGACACTTCTCAAAAGAAAACATTTACGCAGCCAAAAACCACATGAAAAAATGCTCACCATCACTGGCCATCAGAGAAATGCAAATCAAAACCACAATGAGATACCATCTCACACCAGTTAGAATGGCAATCATTAAAAAGTCAGGAAACAACAGGTGCTGGAGAGGATGTGGAGAAATAGGAACACTTTTACACTGTTGGTGGGACTGTAAACTAGTTCAACCCTTGTGGAAGTCAGTGTGGCGATTCCTCAGGGATCTAGAACTAGAAATTCCATTCGACCCAGCCATCCCATTACTGGGTATATACCCAAAGGACTATAAATCATGCTGCTATAAAGACACATGCACACGTATGTTTATTGCGGCACTATTCACAATAGCAAAGACTTGGAACCAACCCAAATGTCCAACAATGATAGACTGGATTAAGAAAATGTGGCACATATACACCATGGAATACTATGCAGCCATAAAAAATGATGAGTTCATGTCCTTTGTAGGGACATGGATGAAATTGGAAATCATCATTCTCAATAAACTATCGCAAGAACAAAAAACCAAACACCACATATTCTCACTCATAGGTGGGAATTGAACAATGAGAACACATGGACACAGGAAGGGGAACATCACACTTCGGGGACTGTTGTGGGGTGGGGGGATGGGGGAGGGATAGCATTGGGAGATATACCTAATGCTAGACGACGAATTGGTGGGTGCAGCGCACCAGCATGGCACATGTATACATATGTAACTTACCTGCAAATTGCGCACATGTACCATAAAACCTAAAGTATAATAATAATAATAATAATAATAAAAGAAAATACCTGTTCAAATGTTAAAGTAGATGAGGAAATGCCTGTATATTTATGTATAAATACACACACACACACACACACACACACACACACACAGCCAGTTCTTTTGATCCCAAATAAGCCCTTTCTCTATTGCTACTGTAATAACCTACTGATAATAAACATTTAGGGGGTCAGTTTTTCTTTTTCTTTCTTTTTTTTTTTTTTTTTGACAGAGTTTTGCTCTTGTTGCCCAAGCTGGAGTACAATGAAGCAATCTTGGCTCACTGCAACCTCCACCTCCTGGGTTCAAGTGATTCTCCTGCCTCAGCCTCCTGAATAGCTGGGATTACAGGCATGCACCATCATGCTTGGCTAATGTTTTGTATTATTTTAATTTTGCCACATAACACAGGAAATGCAGTTCAATGGGAGAGTGGTAAGTGCTATGGCAAAGGCACAAAGAAAGTATCATGGGGATACACCAAAAGAAATGAACTCTAGTTTGAATAGTTCTGGTTGGAACTAGCCTGAAGGCAGGGAGGGAGGAAAAAGGATATTAGAAAGAGGAAACTGAGAAGTTAACTTACAGAGGCCTGGGGGCATGTGGCTCATTCAGGAAAAGGAAAATGATTTCAGAGGTCATGGAGCATAAGGCCTGAGAGGGTTGCAGGTGGGAGGGAGAGTGAAGCAATTTCACAAGGGGCTTTACATGCTGTGTTAAGGGAGTTTGAATTTGATTCAGTAGTAGGTTTTTGAGCAGAAGAGTAACTTTATTAGAGCTGTGTTTTATACGTGGAATCGACCTAGGTGCCCATCAACAGTGGATTGATAAAGAAAATGTGGTACATATACACCATGGAATACTATGCAGCCATAAGAAAGAATGAAATCACATGCTTTGCAACCGCATGGATGCAGCAGAAGGTCATTGTCCTAAACAAATTAATGCAAGAACAGAAAACCAAATACCATATGTTTTCACTTATAAGTGGGAGCTAAACATTGAGTGCTCATGGACATAAACATAGGAACAATAGACACACTGAGGACCACTAGAGCGTCCAGGGAGGAGGGCAAGGGTTGAACAACTACCTGTTGGGTACTATGCTCACTACTTGGGTGATTGGACCATCCACACCCCAAACCTCAGCATCCCACAATATACCCATGTAACAAACCTGTGCATGTACCCCCGAATCTAAAATTAAAAAAGTTGAAATTATTTGAAAATTAAAAACATATGCTTGTCAAAAAAAAAAAAAAAAGTTCTGGCCAGGGCAATGAGGCAAGAGAAAGAAATAAGGGATATTCAAATAGGAAAGAGGAAGTCAAACTATCTTTGTTTGCAGATGGCATAATTCTATTTCTAGAAAACCCAATCATCTCAGCCCCAAAGCTTCTTAAGCTGATAAGCAACTTCAGCAAAGTCTCAGGATACAAAGCTAATGTGCAAAAATTACTAGCATTCCTATTCACCGACAACAGGCAAGCCAACAGCCAAATCACAATGACCTCCCATTCACAATTGCCATAATGAATAAAATACCTAGGAATACAGCTAATAAGGGAAGCAAAGGACTTCTTCAAGGAGAACTGCAAACCACTGCTCAAAGAAATCAGAAATGGCACAAATAGAAAAACATTCCAGGCTTATGAATAGGAAGAATCAATATTGTGAAAATGGCCATACTATCCAAAATAATTTATAGATTCAGTGCTATTCCCATTAAACTACCATTGATATTCTTCACAGAATTAGAAAAACCTATTTTAAAATTCATGTGGAACCAAAAAAGAGCTCAAGTGGCCAAGACAATCCTAAGCAAAAAGAACAAAGCTGGAAGTATCACTCTACCCAAATTCAAACTATACTACAGGGATACAGTAACCAAAACAGCCTAGTACTGGTACAAGAACAGACACATAGATCAATGGAACAGAATAGAGAACCTAGAAATAAGACCACACACCTACAAACATCTGATCTTCAACAAACCTTACAAAAACAAGCAATGGGGAAAGGAGTTCTTATTTAATAAATGGTGCTGGGAGAACTGGCTAGCTGTGCGCAGATAGTTGAAACTGGACCCCTTCCTCACCCCATATGCAAAAATCAACTCAAGATAGATTACAGATTTAAATGTAAAACCCAAAACTGTAAAAACTCTACAAGAAAACTTAGGCAATACCATTCAGGACATAGGCACAGGCAAAGATATCATGACAAAGATGCTAAAAGCAATTGCAACAAAAGCAAAAATTGACAAATGGGATCTAATTAAACTAAAGAGCTTCTGCACAGAAAAAAAAACACAAAACAACAACAACAATAAAAACTATCAACAGAGTAAATAGACAACCTACAGAATGGAAGAAAATTTTTGCAATCTATGCATCTGACAAAGGTCTAGTATCCAGCATCTATAAGGAACTTAAACAAATTTACAAGAAAAAACAAACAACTCCATTAAAAAGTGGGCAAAGGACATGAACAAATACATCTCAAAAGAAGACATACATGTGACAAACAAACATATGAAAAAAAACTCAACATCACTGATCATTAGAGAAATGCAAACCAAAACCACAATGAAATACCATCTCACACCAGAATGTCTATTACTAAAAATTACAAAATAACAGACACTAGCAAGATTGTGGCACAAAAGAAACATTTTTACACCGTTGGTGGGAGTGTAAATTAGTTCAACCATTGTGGAAGACAGTGTGATGATTCCTCAAAGACCTAGAGACAGAAATATCATTCAACCCAGCAATCCCATTACTGAGTATATACCCAAAGGGATAGAAATCATTCTGTTATAAAGACACATGCACATGTCTGTTCACTGAAGCACTATTCACAATAGCAAAGACATGGAATCAAGCTAAATGTCCATCAATGATAGACTGGATAAGGAAAATGTGGTACATACATGATGGACTACTATGCAGCCATAAAAAGGAAAGAGATCATGTCCTTTGCAGGGACATGGATGGAGCTGGAGACCATTATCCTTAGCAAACTAATGCAGGAACAGACAACCAAACACCACATGTTCTCACTTATAAGTAGGAGCTGAATGATAAGAACACGTGGATACACAGTGGGCAACAGCACACACTGGGGCCCGTTGGAGGGTGGGGGATGGGAAGAGGGAGAGGATCAGGAAGAATAGCTAGTGGATGCTGAGCTTAATACCTGGGTGACGAGATGATCTGTGCAGCAAATCACCATGGCACGTGTTTACCTATGCAACAAACCTGCACATCCTGCACATGTACCCCTGAACTTAAAGTAAAAGTTGGAAATAAATAAATGTGTATATATATACATACACATATATATACATATATACACACATATATACGTACATATATACACATATATATGTATATATATACACATATATATACATATATATGTATATATATACACATATATATACATATATATGTATATATATACACATATATACACATATATACGTATATATATACACATATATACACATATATACGTATATATATACACATATATACACATATATATATACACACATGTATATATATATATTCATGTTCTGATATTCAAAGGAACTAATTTGCCCAGTGCCTCACAGCTAGAAATTTAAAGATAATGAAGAGCCAGGATTTATCCTCAAGTTTATTTAAACCTAAGGTATTTTTTAAAGAATAAAACAAAATATTTTGCACATTGCCTGTTTCAAACACACACACACTATATATATGAAACATATAAGCATAATATCATATATCTATATTCATCTATCTACCTATCCATATCCATATACATGTAATCATTCACAGCTCATTTATTCTGACCTTGAGGAAACAAAGAAGGTGATATTTTACTTCTCAACCAAACTGAAAAAAGAAATGCCTTCTTTTGATTTAGATTCATTGTACTTGAAGCCTTGTGTAACTTTGGAGCATCAGGATACCATGAGGTCAGGGAACTCCTGTTATTGTTGGAAAATAAATCAGGGGCTCTAAATTACAGGAAGCAAAATCAAGACAGTTCTCTCTCTCTTTTTTTTTTTTTTTTTTGAGACAGAGTCTCGCTCTGTTGCCAGGCTGGAGAGAAGTGGTGCGATCTCGGCTCACTGCAACCTCTGCCTCCTGGGTTCAAGTGATTCTCCTGCCTCAGCCTCCTGAGTAGTTGGGACTACAGGCATGCACCACCACATCCAGCTAGTTTTTTTTGTATTTTTACTAGAGACAGGGTTTCACCATGTTGGCCAGGATGGTCTCGATCTCCTGACATCATGATCTGCCCACCTCGGCCTCCCAAAGTGTTGGGATTACAAGATGAAGACTATCACAAACTGCAGGCGGATTTGAAAGGCCTAGGAGATGTGGGGTTTGCCTGAGCAGGTCTGATTGCTAAGAATAAAGCCTGTGGCCTGCTTTCTCTCCTCCTGCCCCTTCTTCTCTATCTCTTTCCTTCTTTCTTTAATGCAGCCTAAGAGGAAAGTTATTCAGAATAAAATAAGTGTTGAAAGAAAAATGCAAAATTATACTTTGACTTCCTTTTTAAGATTGAAATTATTTCTTTGTAACATAAATTCCAAGTATCGTATTTTAAAAATACTGTTGGGTAACTATAGTAACTTAGTAAATGAAATATGCAAAGCTCAAAGTTGTAAGTCTAGAGAAGGCATTAGAATAAATATGCCAGCATCTTCAGACCTTATGGCTAGGACACTACTGCTTCCTTGTGGCTCAACTTTAGAATGACAAGTTTTGACTACTGCAAGTTTCTTCAAATCATAGGGGCTTCTTTTTGGGTTTGTTTTTCCTTCCAACTTTTAGGTTCAGAGGGTACCTGTGCAGGTTTGTTATGTGGGTAAATTGCAAGTCACTGGAGTTTGTTATACAAATGATTTCGTCATCCAGGTAGTGAGCATAGTACCACACAGGCAGTTTTTCAATCCCATCCTCCAACCTCAAGTAGACCCTGGTGTCTATTGTTCTCCTCTTTGTGTCCCTGTGTACTCAATGTTTACCTCCCACTTATAAATAAGAACATGCAGGATTTGGTTTTCTGTTCCTATATTAATTTGTTTAGGATAATGGCCACCAGCTGCATCCATGTTGCTCCAAAAGCCATGATTTTATTCTTTTTGATGGCAGCATAGTATTCTATGGTGTATATATATCACATTTTCATTTTCCAGTCCACCATTAATGGGCATCTAGGTTGATTCCATGTCTTTGCTATTGTGAAAAGTGCTGCAATGAACATATGCATGCATGTGTCTTTATGGTCAAATCAGAGTTTTGATTGCCAATTTTAAGCAGCTCACCAAAGCCATGGCTTGGGACGCAGACAGAGCTGTTACAGATCTCTGAGAAATGTCAGCAGAACAGCAGTCTTTGTCAGAGACACAACCATAGTCAGCCAGGTTTTTCTTTCAGATCTCCCAGGTTTGGGAGCAGAGAGGCTGAAGAAAATATTTAAATAACAAGAAAACCTGGAGTTGAGCAGCACCTAAAGATCAGTGAGCAGCTCAAGCATGATTGTACAGAAGAGCTAGGGCACTGGAAGTCTAGAGAACAGGCAGAGATATCCCCTGTGCTGTGTAAAATTATGAAAAATGTATCCATGAGGTAAGATTTGATACATACACATAAATAATCAAGATCTGTCATTCATTGTCTGTTTGACAGTGAAAAAGTTACTTCGCCTTCTATTACTCAGTTGCCTTATTTATAGAACACTAACAATCATAGTAACTAGTCAGTGAATTTTCACAATGGTTAAATAGTGATAATAATTTTAAAAAATGTGATTGAATCCTTACCAGGTGCCATATGTTATTTTAAGTGTTTTACACTGATTATCTCATTTCTTCTCACAAAAAGTATAAGAGCATATAAAGCTCTTAGCTAATAATATGTCAGTAGTTTGTACTCAATAAATTATCATTTAAAAGTCTGTAAAGCTTTCTCTATATCTCAACGACGTAGGGAAAACACATTTTTAAGCAGCTCAGCCAACAACAGTTGTTTTCCAGGCACTGTACTGGGCCCTGGGTATAAAAAGATGAGTAGGAGAGAGTCTCTGCTTTTAAGACACTCACACTGTAATGAGGAATAAAGTTATACTGACAGCTCTAATGCAGTATAGTAAGTTATACTCTACCAGTGTGACAAGATTGCTATGGGAGTTCAGAGGAGGAAAAATTCAAGCTGTATCAAGTGGTCAGGGAAACAGTTACAGGAAAGATACCATTTGACCCTGCCTTATCTAGAGAAGCAAGTCTTAGAACGAGGAGTGGCAGAAGTCTTCCTGGCAGAGGAACCAGTTTAGTAAAGGAAGAGAGATGTGAACAGGTAGCATTTGAGATTAAGATCATGGACTCTGGAGCCAAAGAGGGTTAAATTTGAATCCCAACTCTGCTCCTCACCTGCTGTGACCTTGGGAAAGCTATTTCTCTTTGTTTCTTGGCCTGCAAAATGGCTTTGACAATTGTTCTCTATGTTAGGTTGGTTGTGAGGATTAAATGAGATGTGCACATTAACATTTAGCATATTGTCTAGCCCATTAGTGCTGTGTTATTATTAATATATTTGCCTCTGTCTAGGTTGCCATCAGTTGAAGAAACAACTATTTGTTAATTGTCAGCTTTTTTCTTCTTTGGCAAGCAGAATAAACCACATTAAATGCACATATCAATTGTAAGATGCAGCTGAATCTCAGAAACACCAAAGTATGAAAAGTGTGCATCTTCAAATCAAGGAAAGCATATTATCATCATTATGAGGAGCAGTCTGCCAAGAATCTTTCATAGGATGCTCAATATTTAGGTGTGATCCTACTGTTAAAAATCTTTCCTTTCTTGGTGGTTTCTAGATACTTTGTAGCTCTTAAGTCATGCATTAAGTTTAGTGTGTAGTTAGTTGTGTCTATCTCCCCTATTAATCTGTGGTCTCTGTGTAATATGTCCCCAGAACATCATGGGTAATCCATAGACTATGAAATTAAATGGAATCAGACCAAGCTGGGGGTGGTATAGGGTGAGAGGTGACCGTAGGGCCCCAGGCCAGAACTCAGAAGAATGGGCCATAAGCTTGGTGCCAAATGAATGCAACAAGCAGTTTTTATTGTTGTTGTTGGTTTTTTATTTCTGTTTAGTTTTTTTTTTGTTGTTTTTTTTTTTTTTTGAGACAGAGTTTCGCTCTGTGGCCCAGGCTGGAGTGCGATGTCTTGATCTCAGCTCACTGCAACCTCCGCCTCCCGGGTTCAAGTGATGCTCCTGCCTCAACCTCCTGAGTAGCTGGGATTACAGGTGCCTGCCACCATGCCCAGCTAATTTTTGTATTTTTAGTAGAGACGGGGTTTCAACATGTTAGTCAGGCTGGTCTCGAACTCCTGACCTTGTGATCCACCTGCCTTGGCCTCCCAAAGTTGGATTTGCTCTAGTCCCGGGCTTCTCTGCCAAGGACAATTGTTCTGATGGTGTTTGGCCCCTCCAAGCCTGTCTCTAATGGGATGGGGAAGTCGGCTTCGGCTTCGGTGCCCAGAAGCTGTGAGCCTCTCCAGTCTGCTGCCTCCTTGGCTTTGGGTCCTCTTTCTGTGTGGCATTCTCTACCTCCACAATGACACTGAAATTGTGCCCTGTGGGAGAAGCAGCTGTGAGCCCATTGAGCATCATTACCCAGAGGACGGGATGACTGGGGAGTGATGTTCTGCCTGGCTTTCCAGGGTCTCCTTACTGCAAGTTGGCACTTGTCCCTTCAGGCCCCAGCAGCTTCTCCCTCCTCTGACAGATCACAGAAAGCTTAGTTGACAGGAGTTAGAGGAAGCAGCTCCCCAGTATCTGAGCCCAGGAACAATTGCTGAAGACAAGGATGGCCTGTGCTTTACTTCCCTCACCTACAGACTTTTGAAGAAACTGGCCAGATGCCCACCTTGTTTTCAGCTTCCTCTCAGCAGAAATATCAGAAATGCAGAAAAGGAGGCAGACGCCCTTGAGGCTTTCCTAGTGAGCTCCAGCCTGACCTGCTGGAGTCAATTAAATGCACAAGCTGCCCTTGGCCTCATTCACTGCAACTGCTCAACAGCTAGTGGGGAGAATATTTTGGATTTAGAGAATATTTGTTGATTGGTACAGGAGAGGGATCTGAACAGTCAAAACTCTGAGCTATATGCATTGAAAACACATAACTCAATATTTGAGTTAAACATACATGGAATTTTATTATCGGGGTGTTTGGACAGAATAGGCTTCTCTTTCCCATAATTGTTCATATCACTTTTCTACTGCTGTATTGTAACAACCACCTCTCTGTTGACCTCCATACCTGATTCATATACTCATTTACTGCATGGCTCACCCAAACATTACTGTTAACTGCAAAGAAGCTTCTCAAGCACAGGGACCAGTCTCCTCCAGTTATTTTATTCCCAACTTGTATCTTAGTGCTCAAGACATGGGTGCTTAATAAATGTTTACAAAATACTAGTGTTACCATCGACATCATGATCTCTAGTCATTATTGTTTTATGCCTGACACCTGCTCCACAGAGGATACCTTGATTGTTCTTTGCTTTTTTTTTTTTTTTAAACCAAACCTCATACCTCATCCTGATGGTACCTCACTTCCTATTTTGGAAAGACTGAAACAATTAAGCATGCACGAGCAGTCATGGACCTCTAGTCTTCATTGAAACGTTACTATTTTACTTAGATTTTCAGAGATTTTAAGCATTTTAATAGAACTTATCAAATATTTTCTCTATCTTTGCCACCCAACTTTTCAAGTGGATGTCCAAGCATGCTGACATCCTTTCCTACCCATCAGTTCCTTTTTTGAACCTCACTTTCTCCTGTAAGCTGGCTTCCATCTATCCTCCTCTTCAGGAATCATACACTTTTTCTGCACCAAAATCTTCTTGATAAATTGTAACTACCCCTTCCTCCCTTTATTTCTTTACTTGCTTAAATATTATGAAATTGCACTTTCCACAAACAGAGAGCCAAATCATGAGTGAACTCCCATTCACAAGTGCTTCAAAGAGAATAAAATACCTAGGAATCCAACTTACAGGGGACGCGAAGGACCTCTTCAAGGAGAACTACAAACCACTGCTCAAGGAAATAAAAGAGGATACAAACAAATGGAAGAACATTCCATGCTCATGGGTAGGAAGAATCAATATCATGAAAATGGCCATACTTCCCAAGGTAATTTACAGATTCAATGCCATCCCCATCAAGCTACCAACGACTTTCTTCACAGAATTGGAAAAAACTATTTTAAAGTTCATATGGAACCAAAAAAGAGCCCACATCACCAAGTAAATCCTAAGCCAAAAGAACAAAGCTGGAGGCATCACACTACCTGACTTCAAACTATACTACAAGGCTACAGTAACCAAAACAGCATGGTACTGGTACCAAAACAGAGATATAGATCAATGGAACAGAACAGAGCCCTCAGAAATAACACCACATATCTACAACTATCTGATCTTTGACAAACCTGACAAAAACAAGCAATGGGGAAAGGATTCCCTATTTAATAAATGGTGCTGGGAAAACTGGCTAGCCATATGGAGAAAGCTGAAACTGGATCCCTTCCTTACACCTTATACAAAAATCAATTCAAGATGGATTAAAGACTTAAACATTACACCTAAAACCATAAAAACCCTAGAAGAAAACCTAGGCATTACCATTCAGGACATAGGCATGGGCAAGGACTTCATGTCTAAAACACCAAAAGCAATGGCAACAAAAGCCAAAATTGACAAATGGGATCTAATTAAACTAAAGAGCTTCTGCACAGAAAAAGAAACTACCATCAGAGTGAACAGGCAACCTACAAAATGGGAGAAAATTTTTGCAACCTACTCATCTGACAAAGGGCTAATATCCAGAATCTACAATGAACTCAAACAAATGTACAAGAAAAAAACAAACAACCCCATCAAAAAGTGGGCAAAGGACATGAACAGACACTTCTCAAAAGAAGACATTTATGCAGCCAAAAACCACATGAAAAAATGCTCACCATCACTGGCCATCAGAGAAATGCAAATCAAAACCACAATGAGATACCATCTCACACCAGTTAGAATGGCAATCATTAAAAAGTCAGGAAACAACAGGTGCTGGAGAGGATGTGGAGAAATAGGAACACTTTTACACTGTTTGTGGGACTGTAAACTAGTTCAACCATTGTGGAAGTCAGTGTGGCGATTCCTCAGGGATCTAGAACTAGAAATACCATTTGACCCAGCCATCCCATTACTGGGTATATACCCAAAGGATTATAAATCATGCTGCTATAAAGACACATGCGCACATATGTTTATTGCGGCACTATTCACAATAGCAAAGACTTGGAACCAACTCAAATGTCCAACAATGATAGACTGGATTAAGAAAATGTGGCACATATACACCATGGAATACTATGCAGTCATAAAAAATGATGAGTTCATGTCCTTTGTAGGGACACGGATGAAATTGGAAATCATCATTCTCAGTAAACTATCGCAAGAACAAAAAACCAAACACCACATATTCTCACTCATAGGTGGGAATTGAACAATGAGAACACATGGACACAGGAAGGGGAACATCACACTCTGGGGACTGTTGTGGGGTGGGGGGAGGGGGGAGGGATAGCATTGGGAGATATACCTAATGCTAGATGACGAGTTAGTGGGTGCAGTGCACCAGCATGGCACATGTATACATATGTAACTAACCTGCACATTGCACACATGTACCCTAAAACCTAAAGTATAATAATAATAAATTAATTAATTAATTAATTTTAAAAAATAAATTGCACTTTCCTAGCTCTCTCTCATTCTTCTTATAATCATTTTTCTCTGCTTGATAGGTCCTGCTATCTCAGTGGTAGAAGACTCAAGCCAGGACTTTCAGAGCTTGTAGGTGCTGAGGTAATCAGGAATGCTTTCACCAATATTCCAGTCCTCTGTCTGAGCACACAGTGAGACAGAACTTCTCAGCTGCCTCAAAGGTAAGTGTAGCTAAATATCTAGTTTGGGCCAATGGAAAGTGAGTGGCGGTGATGTGTCAGTTCAAGGCAAAAGTTTTTAAAACAGTGTGTGATTCATCATGTTTCTTTTTCCATATCTCAACAATGCTGAAGCATGAAGGAGGAGGCTCCCTCAGCCTGGTTACCTGGGTGGAGATGATACAGAGCAAAGTCCTTCCTCCAAGCCCATCTAGAGAGGACATGTCACGTGAGTAAAAAAATAAATCTTTCCGATTTTAGGTCACTGAAATTTAAAGGTTGTGTCAGGGATTCCCAAGACCATTCTTAGGCTCAGTTATTCTCTAGAAAGACTCACATGACTCAGAAACCATTGTAATTACAGTTGCGGTTTATTACAAGGAAAGGGTACAAATTGAAATGAGCAAAGGGAAATGGCACATCTCGCCAAATCCAGGAGAAACCAGGTGCAAGTTTCCAGGTGTCCTTGTCCAGCAGAGTTGCACAGGAGTAGTCTTAATTATTCCGGCAGTGATGTGTGGCAACGTGTAAAATACTGCCAAACACGGAAGCTCACCTAAGCCTTGAGGTCTAGACTTTTTATTGGAGGTCGGTCCCATAGGCATGTACATATGAATGACCTCAGTTACTCAGACTCAAGTCCCCTCCAGATTAAAAAGAGGCATTCACCATAAAGATAATCTTGTTTGGTCAAACTGGTACAGGATGGCCCAAAGCCTCAGACGTACAAAAACACTCTTATCAGGCAGAATGTTCCAAGGGTTTAGGAGTTATCTTCTAGGAGCAATCCAAGAACCAATCCTGAAGACAAGTCTTTCTTTGGAATATGCAGAGTATGAAAAACCTAGGCCTACGGAGTTTATTCTTTCCTGCCCAGGGAGTTGATTTTGGGGGTCATACAGCCTATTCTGATTGTTATAGAAACCCAAGTCATTTCCAGTTTTGAAACACTCGTTATACTAAAAAATGAAGAAATGTCCAAACAAAACTATAAAGAAAGGTGAAATAATGTAAATATTTACATTTAGTAAAATGAAACTTTGGAAATAAGGCTTTTAGAGACATATAAACACTGAAGGAATTCATTACCTGGAGATCTACACTGTAAGAAATCTTAGGGAGAGTCCTTCACGGAGAAGGAGAATGACACCAGATAGAAATCTGGATCTACACAAAGAAGTGAAGAGCCCCACACATGATACTTACAAAGGTAATTACAAAAGACTTGGTATTCTTTTTAAAATCTTTTTCTTTTAATGATAATTGACTATTTAAAGAGAAAATAATAATATATTTTGGGGTTTATGCCATATGACAACAATAATAGCACAAAGGCTGTTGGGATAAATGGAAGCATATTGTTGTAATATTTTTACATTATAAATAAAGTCTACTTGAAGGTAGACTCTAATAAGTTAAAGATATAAACTATAAACCATAAACCATAAAGCAGCCTCTAAAGTAACACAGAAGTAGTTATACCTAATAACCCAACAAAGGAGATCAAATGGTATCACAAAAATACTCATACAAAGATGCAGGAAAAACAGGAACAAGGGAACAAAGAATAGCTAAGACAAATGGAAAACAAAGAGCAAAATGAGACTGAAAAACCTAAATGTCAACTAAATATCTCAATTAGAGGACAGAGATAACCAGATTTGATTTTTTAAAAAGAAGGAAACCTAACTGTATGCTGCCTCATAAGAAACCCACTTTAAATATAATACCACAAGGATGTCAAAAGAAAAGTGATGGAAAAAGATATTCCGTGCTGACACTAATCAAAATAAAGTTGAAGTGACTTTATTAATATCAGAGGGAGTAGATTCAGGAGCAAAGAAAATTACCAGGGCTAAAGAAGGTCATCTCATAATGATAAAAGGGTTAATTCATAAAAAAAGCATCTGGGTATCTGACAAAATATATGTCACAGAGAACTAAGGAGAAATAGACAAATTCATAATTTTAGTTGCAGATTTAAATACCCCCTCAATAATTGATACAAGTAGACCAAAAATCAGTAAGTGAATAGAAGACTTGAAAAACACTATGAATCAACTTGACATAATTGAAATTTATGTAATGCTCCACCCAACAACAGCATAATACACATTCTTTTCAAGTATACATGGAATATTTTCTGAGAGAGACCACATTCTGGGCTATAAACCATGTCTCAATAAAATTTTTAAAATTCAATTCATAAAACTATTTTATCTGATTATTAAGCAATTAAATTATAAATCAATGGCAAAAAGATATCTGGAAAAATCTTCAAAATTTGGAAACTAACTAACGTACATCTCAATAATTTAAAGGTCAAAGAAGGAATCAAAACGGAAAATTAGAAGGCATTTTGAACTAGATACAAATGGAAACAATATTTTAAAACTTGTGGAATGCAGCTAAGTCCCACAAATTTCCCACCAATTTAGAGGGAAATGTATAGGATTAAATGGCTGCATAAGAAATTAAATGTCTAAAGTCAGTGCTTCTACTGTAAGAAGCTAGGAAAATAAGATCCAATAAAACCAAAGTAAGCAGAAGAAATAATAAATATAAAAATTATAACGTATATCATTGGAATAGAAAAAGAGAAATTAGTGAAATCAAAAGCTGATTCTTTGAGATGAATAAAACTGATAAATCTCTAATCAGACTGATCAGAAAAAAGAGACGGAGGGAGAGAGATGGATAGAGAGAGAAAGGAGACACAACATTTCCAGTGTCAAGAATGAGAAAGGTGACTTTACTATAAATTGTATAGATATGAAAAGACTAATAAGGGAATTTTGAGAAAATATTTATTTTAATAAATTTGAAAATGGATATGAAATTGGCATATTTCTTGAAAGATACAAACTACTAAAGCTCACTCAAGAAGAAATAGATAACTTGAATAGCCCTGTTAAATGTTTAAATTAAAGAAATAATTTCTAGTTAAAACCTTTCTATAAAGAAAAATTCAGGTCCATATGGCTTTACTAATGACTTCTACATTTAAATAATAAATAATAAAAAAATAAACAACAACTTCTGGAATATTAGGAGGAAGGAATACTTCTCAATTAATTTTGTGATGCCAAGATTATTATGATGCCAAAAATCAGACTATGACATCATAAGAAAAAACCAGAGAGCAATATCATTCATAAACATAGATGCAAAAATTTTAATAAAATTTTATCAAGCAAATTTCATAATATATAAAGAAGATAATACATTGTGACTAAGTGGGGTTTACTCTAAGAATGCAAGATTGGTTTAACATTCAAAAATTAATATTATATACCATATTAACAGAATAAAGAAGAAAAAATCTTAATCTCAATATGTAGAGAAAAGGCATTTGACAAAATCTAAAATCTATAATATTCCCAATGAGCAAATTTCAGCAAAGTGGGAATATAAGGAAACTTGTTCAACTTGACAAAGGCGATCTATAAAAAAATCTACAGCTAACATAATACTTCATAGTAAAAGACTGAAAGCAGTCTCTTTAGGATTTGGAACAAGGAAAGAAATCTGCTCTCACCACTCCTATTAAACATTGTACTATAGATTCTAGCCAGTACAATTAGGACAATAAAAGAGACAAAAGGTTTCCAGACTGGAAAGGAAAAATTAAAACTGCTTATGCATAGAAAACATGATCATCTATGTAGAATATTCATAAAACAACTTCCAGTAGAACTAATATATGAGTTTAGCAAGGTTGCAGAATAGAAAATTCAACATACAAACTAGATGTAGATATTCAAATACTAGGAAAAACCAAAACTTAAAATTATAAGGGAAAAATACAATTTACAATAGCATCAAGAAATATTAAATGCTTAGGTATAAATCTAACAAAAGATGTGCAAGATTGTACATTGAAAACTATGAAATATAGCTTAAAGAAGCTAAGGGGGATATTACCACTGACCCCACAGAAATATAAATAACCATCAGAGATTATTATGAACACCTTTATGCACATAAACTAGAAAATCTAGAAGAAATGGATGAATTCCTGGACACATACACCCTCCCAAGACTGAACCAGGAAGAAATTGAATCCCTGAACAGACTAATAATGAGCTCCAAAATCGAGTCAGTAATAAATAGCCTACAAACTTTAAAAAGCCCAGGACCAGGTAGAATCACAGCTGAATTCTACCAGAGATACAAAGAAGAGCTGGTACCAAGAAAACTATTCCAAAAAATTGAGGAGGAGGGACTCCTCTCCAATCATTCTATAAAGCCAGCATCATCCTGATACCAAAACCTGGAGGACACAGTATAAAAAAAAAAAGAAAGAAAAAAAACTTCAGGCCAATATCCTCGATGAACATCAATGCAAAAACCCTCAACAAAATAACTGGTAAACCTAATCCAGCAGCATATCAAAAAGCTTAACCACCATGATCAAGTAGGCTTCATCCCTGAGATACAAGGTTGGTTCAACATATGCAATTCAACAAATGTGATTCATCACGCAAACAGAACTGAAGACAAAAAGCACATGATTATCTCAATAGATGCAGAAAAGGCTTTCTTTATAAAATTCAACCCCCTTTCATGTTAAAAACTCTCAACAAACTAGGTATTGAAGGAACATATCTCAAAATAATAAGAGCCATCTATAACAAACCCACAGCTAACATCATACTGAATAGCCAAAAGCTAGAAGCATTCCCCTTAAAAACTGGCCCAAGGATACCCTCTCTCACCACTCCTATTCAACATAGTATTGGAAGTCCTGATAAGAGCAATCAGGCAAGAGAAAGAAATAAAGAGCATCCAAATAGGTAGAGAGGAAGTCAAACGATCTTTGTTTGCAGATGACATAATCCTGTATTTAGAAAACCCTATAGTCTCAGCCCAAAAACTCCTTCAGCTGATAATTTCAGCAACGTTTCAGAATACAAAATCAGTGTGCAGAAATCAGTAGCATTTCTATACACCAATAACAGCCAACCTGAGAGCCAAACGAGGAACACAATCCCATTCACAATTGCCACAAAAAGAATGAAATACCTAGGAATACAGCTAACCAGGGAGGTGAAAGATCTCTACAATGTGAATTACAAAATACTGCTCAAAGAAATCAGAGATGACATGAACAAATGGAAAAACATTCCATGTTCTTGGATAGGAAGAATCAATATTATTATGGCCATACTGCCCAAAGTAATTTACAGATTCATTGCGATTCCTATTAAACTTCCAATGACATTCTTCACAGAATAGAAAAAAATGGTTTTAAAATGTGTGTGGAACCAAAAAAGTGCCCATATAGCCAGGGCAATCCTAAGCAAAAAGAATAAAGCTGAAGGCATCACATTACTCAACTTCAAACTATACTACAGGACTATAGTAACCAAAGCAGCTTGGTACTGGTACAAAAACAGACACATAAACCAATGGAACAGAATAGAGAATGCAAAAATAAGGCCACACACCTACAACTATCTGATCTTCAACAAAGCTGACAAAAACAAGCAATGAGGAAAAGACTGTCTATTCAATAATGGTGCTGGGATAACTGGCTAGTCATATACAGAAGAGTGAAACTGAACCCTGTCCTTACATATACAAAAATTACCTCAAGATGCATTAAAGACTTAAATGTAAAGCCCAAAACTATAAAAGCCTTGTATTACAACCTACACAATACCATTCTGGACATAGGAACTGGGCAATGATTTCATGACAAAAATGCCAAAAGCAATTGCAATCAAAGCAAAAATTGACAAATGGGATCTAACTAAACTAAAGAGCTTCTGCACGGCAAAAGAAACTATCAACAGAGTAAACAGACAACTGACAGAATGGGAGAAACTATTTGTAAACTATGCATCTGACAAACATCTAATGCAGTATCTATAGGGAACTTAAACAAATTTACAAGAAAACAAACAATCCTATTAAAAAGTGGGCAAGGGACATGAACAGACATGTCTCAAAAGAAGACATACATGTAGCCAAGAATTATATGAAAAAAAGCTCAACATCACTGATCATTAGAGAAATGTGAATAAAAACCACAATGAGACACCATCTCACACCAGACAGAATGACTATTATTAAAAAGTCAAAAAATAACTGATGCTGGCAAGGTTGTGGAGAAAAAGGAATGCTTATTCACTATCAGTGGGAGCATAAATTCATTCAACCACTCTGGAAGAAAGTGTGGCAATTACTCAAAGACCTAAAAACAGAAATACCATTCAACCTAGCAATCTCATTACTGGGTATATAACCAAAGGAATATAAATTGTTCTAGTGTAAAGACAAATGCATGTATATGTTCATTGCATCACCATTCAAAATAACAAAGACATGAAATCAACCTAAACACCCATCAATGATAGACTGGATAAAGAAAATGTGGTACATACACACCATGGAATACTATGCAGCCATAAAAAAGAACTAGATCATGTCCTTTGCAGTAACATAAATGGAACTGGAAGCCATTATCCTTAGTAAACTAACACAGGAACAGAAAACCAAAAACCACATGTTCTCACTTACAATTGGGAGCCAAATGGTGAGAACGCATGGACACATAGAGGGTAACAACATACACTGGGGCCTAACAGAGGGTGAAGGGTGGGAGGAGGGAGAGGATCAGGGAAAATAACTAACGGGTACTAGGCTTAATATCTGGGTGATGAAACAATCTGTACAGCAAACCTCCCATGACACAAGTTTATCCACATAACAAACCTACATGTGTACCCCTGAACTTAAAAGTTACATTTTAAAAAGAGCTAGAGATACACATTAATGCATAAAAAAGCTCAATATTAAAATGTTAAGATGTCAGTGCCCCCCAGTTTGATTTATAGATTCAATACAATTGTAATCAAAATCCCAGCAGGACTTTATGTAGAAATTGACAAGAAGATTCCAAAATTCCCATAGAAATGTAAATTATCTAGAATAGCCAATACAATTTGAAACAGAACAAAGTCAAAGGTCTTACACAGCCTGACTTCAAGACATTGTAAAGCTATAACAATTAAGACAATACAGTATGGATATAAAGACAGAAAAATAGACAAATAGAACAGATAGAAAGTATAGAAATAGACTCATGAATATATGGTCAATTGTTTTTCAACAAAAATACATAGGCAGTTGGGGAGAAGAGACTGTCTTGTAAAAAAAAATGTGCAGGACTAATTGAATATCAACAAGGGAGAACTTCTATCTATGATATGTTTCACACCACTTCAAAAATTAATTCAAAATGAATCATAGAACTAAAAGTAAAGCCTAAAAAATCTGAAATTATAAAACTTCTAGAAGAAAACCTTAGAAAAATACTTGGTGACCTTGGGATAGGCAAAGATGTCTAAAAAGAAAAATTGATACATTGAACTTTATCAAAATTAAAGATTTTCCTCTTCCTAAAAAACAAACTGAGAGAAACAATTGCAATTCACATATATGATTAAGGAATTGAATCCAGAATAAACAAACACCCAAAACTTAATCTATTATTATAAAACAAGAAACCCAATTATAAAATGGGTAAAATATTTGTTCAGACATTTCATCAAAGACACATGGCTTGGGACTGGACGTGGTGGTTCATGCCTGTAATCCCAAAACTTTGGGAGGCCTACTCAAATGGATCACCTGAGGTCGGGAGCTTGGGACCATCCTGGCCCACGTAGTGAGACCCAGCTCTACTAGAAATACAAAAATTAGCCAGGCATGGTGGTGTGCAACTGTAATCCCAGCTACTCAGGAGGCTGAGGCAGGAGAATCGCTTGAACTGGGGAGGCAAATGTTGCAGTGAGCCAAGATCAAGCCATTGCACTCAACCTAAGCAACAAGAGTGAAACTCTGCCTCAAAAAAAAAAAAAAGATACATGGCTTGCAAATGAAAAGATGCTTAACATGATTCGTTATTAGGGAAATGCAAATTAAAACCATGAGACAACACTACACACCTATTAGGATATTTAAAATTAGAAATAATGGCCATACCAAATTCTGGTAAAAATATAGAGCAACTTGAAATCTCATGAACTGGTAGTAGGAATGTAAAATGGTACTGCAACTTTAGAAAACAGTTTGACAGTTTATTAATTTTTAAAATATACAACCCCTACCATATGTCCCAGCCATTCCACTCCTATTTACCCAAAAGAAACAAAGCATATGTCCATACAAAAATTTGTGACTGGATGTTCATAGCCACTTTATTTGTAATAGCCCCAAACTGAAAATAACCAAAATGTCCATCAACAGGTAAATGGAAAAACAAATGGTAGTATATGTATACGTAGTGATGTGAATGGTACCCCTCCCCAACAGATGTTCACTCAGAACCTGTAAATGTGACTTTATTTGGGAAAATAGTCTTTGAAAATATAACTAATTTAAGGGTATCAAGATAAGATCATCCTAAATTAGGATGAGACCTAAGTCTAATGACAAGAGTCTTTAGAAGAGAAGGGAAAAGACACATCAGAAGAGAAGGTGATGGGAAGACAGAGGTAGAGACTGAAATGAGGCATTACAAACAAAGGAACTACACAGATTGTCTGCAGCCAGTAAAAGCTAAAAGAGAAGCTTGGAACCCATTCTCCCTTAAAGGCTTTAGAAGAAACAAACCCTGTCGACACCTTGATTTCAGACTTCTGGCCTCCAGAGCTATGAAGGAATACATCTTTGTTGTTAAAACCACCAATTTTGTGGTAATTTGTTATGGCAGCCCTATGAAATGAATATACCACATGATGGAATACTACTCAGCAATGAAAATGAATGAAATGAATGCTGTACATAATAACAGGAATCTCAAAATAATTATTCAGAATGAAAGAACCTGTACCATGAAAAGTACACACTGTATAATTTTATTTAAATAAAATTCTAGAAAATGTGTAACATTCTATTAATATAATAAGAGAAAGCAAATACATGGTTGCTTCAGGATGGGAGGGTCAGAATGGCAGAGAGGGCTAAGATGACAGATTACCAAGGGGCCCAAGGAAACTTTTGAATTCATGGATATTTTCATTATCTTGTTTTTGTTGATAATTTCATGGGTGTATATACGTGCCCAAACTTAACAAGTATGTGTCTTTTATTGCATGTCAATTATACCTCAATAAAGTTCTCAAAAATATAGTCTAAATTTAGTCTTTGTGTTGGGGGGCCATGTAACAACTTAGCTATTTTAAATGATATCATGGCAGCAGAGGGGTGCCTCTCCTCTGTAGGATGCCCTTGTAGCCTCATCACTGGCCTGGATAATAATGGATGACTTCCCACCCATGGGAAATGTCACTATGTAATATTTGTTGGCTCATTTATTCTACGTACATTTGAGTTCCTTCTATTTTTCAAATATAGTTCTTGGTAGTGTAAATACAATCAATAATGATTAAGACAAAAGCCCTCATGAAGCTTACATTCCATGAGATGAAACAGACAAACAAAACTATTAGGTATTTATAATGTCCAGTGGGGATTTAAAAAATACAAATCAGAGTAAAGGGCAAGCAGTGGCAGCTGCTGCTTTAGAGAGGGGATATAAGAAGACCTCTCTGAGGATATGTCATTTGAGTGAGGGAGCCAAAACCTTGAGACAGAAGTGCACATCTGGCACACCTGAGGGAAAGGAAGCTAGTGTGACTAAAGCAGAAGGGACAGGTGGAGTGGGCAGGAATGATGTCCAAGGGGTAGGCCTGGACATGGAAGGACTGTGTGCTTTGTCCTAAGCATGATGCAGAGGGAACACAGGGTTTTGAGGAAGGCTGTGATGTGATCTACATGTGTTTTATGTATTTGTTTGTTTATTTATTTTACAAGAGACACATTTTATGTATAAAGATACAGATGGATTGAAAGTACAAGGACCAAAAAGATATCATCCAAATGCTAACTACAACAACAATAAAGCTGTTATGGTTATATTAATATCAGACAAAGTAATCATTTTTTTTCAACTTTTATTTTAGATACAGGGGACACATGTGCAGGTTTGTTACATGGGTATATTGCATTCAGGTAGTGAGCTTAGTACCCAATAGGTAGTTTTCCAGCCCACACCCCCCTCTGTCTTATAGGGGGAACCAGCCCCCAATATTTCAATGTAGGTTCTTTTTTATTTTCCCTAAGTGTCACCCTGTCTGAGAAATAAAGAGAAAGAGTACAAAAGAAAGAAATTTTACAGCTGGGTCTCCGGGGGTGACATCACATGTCAGCAGGTTCCGTGATGCCCGAGCCACAAAACCAGCAAGTTTTTATTAGCGATTTTCAAAGGGGAGGGAGTGTATGAATAGGGTGTGGGTCACAGAGATCACATGCTTCAAATGCAATAAAATACCACAAGTCAAATGGGGGCAGAGCAAGATCACAAGGCCAGGGCAAAATTAGAATTACTAATGAGGTTTCATGTCCTGCTGGGTACACATTGTCATTGATAAACATCTTAACAGGAAACAGGGTTCGAGAGCGGACAACCGGTCTGACTAGAATTCGCCAGGCTGGAATTTCCTAATCCTAGCAAGCCAGGGGGCGCTGCAGGAGACGAGGGCGCATTTCATCCATTATCTACAGCTGCATAGGACAGACACTCCCAGAGCGGCCATTTTAGAGACCTCCCCCTGGGAAATGCATTCGTTTTCCCAGGGTTATTCCTCACTGAGAAAAGAATTCAGCGATATTTCTCTTATTCACTTTCTGAAAGAAGAGAAATATGACTCTGTTCTGCCCGGCCCCACAGGCAGTCAGACTTTATGGTTATCTCCCTTGTTCCCTGAAAATTGCTGTTATCCTGTTCTTTTAGGATGCCCAGATTTCATATTGTTCAAACACACGTTTTACAAACAATTTGCACAGATAACACAATCATCACAGGGTCCTGAGGTGACATACATCCTCATCTTATGAATATGATGGGATTAAGAGATTAAAGTGAAGACAGGCATAGGAAATTATAAGAGTATTGATTGGGGAAGTGATAAATGTCCATGAAATCTTCATAATTTATGTTCAGAGATTGCAGTAAAGACAGGTGTAAGAAATTATAAAAGTATTAATTTGGGAAACTAACAAATGTCCATGAAATCTTCACAATTTATGTTCAGAGATTGCAGTAAAGACAGGTGTAAGAAATTATAAAAGTATTAATTTGGGAAACTAACAAATGTCCATGAAATCTTCACAATTTATGTTCTGCTGTGGTTTCAGCTGGTCCCTCCATTTGGGGTCCCTGACTTCCCACAACACTGTCTCTTCCCACTCTAGTTGTCCCCAACATCTGTCGTTCCCATGTTTATGTTCATGAGTGCCCAATGTTTCACTCCCACAGGTGAGAACATGCAGTATTTGGTTTTCTGTTCCTGCATTAATTTCCTTAGGATTATGGCCTCCATCTCCAACCATGTTGCTGCAAAGGACATGACTTTACTCATTTTTATGGCTACATGCTATTCCATGGTGTCTATGTACCACATTTTCTTTATCCAGTCTACCATTGATGAGCACCTAGGTTGATTCCATGTCTTTACTATTCTTAATAGTGCAACGATGAACATATGCATGCAAGTTTCTTTTTGGTAGAATGATTTATTTTCCTTTGGGTAGATACCCAGTAATGGAACTGCTGGATCAAATGTATTTCTGTTTTAAGTTCTTTGAGAAATCTCCAAACTGCTTTCCACAGTGGCTGAACTAATTTACATTACCACCAAAAATGTAGAAGTGTTCTCTTTTCTCCGCAGCCTCACCAACATCTGTTATTTTTTTACTTTTTGGTAACAGCCATTCCGACTGGTGAAAGATGGTATCTCATTGTGGTTTTGATCTGCATTTCTCTGATGAGCATTTTTTCATATGTTTACTTGTGTGTGTTCTTTCGAGAAGTGTCTGTTCATATCCCTTGCCCATTTTTCATGGGGTAGCTTTTTGCTTGTTGATTTAAGTTCCTTAAAGAGTCCTGATATTAGATCTTCATCAGATGCATAGTTTGTAGATATTTTCTCCCATTCTGTAGGTAGTCTGTTTATTGATTGTTTCTTTGGCTGTGCGGAATCTCTTTAGTTTAATTAGGTCCCACTGGTCCATTTTTTTTGTTTTCGTTGCAGTTGCTTTTGGGGACTTAGCCAAAAATTCTTTGCCAAGGTTGATGTCAACAAGGGCATTTCCTAGGCTTTCTTCTAGAATTTGTTTTCAATTTTTATGTTTATTTATTCTTTTTTAATTTTTTAAAATTTTGTGCATGCATATTAGATATATATACTTATGGCATACATGAGATGTTTTGATACAGGTATGCAATGTGAAATAAGCACATCATGGATAATGGAGTATCCATCCCCACAAGTATTTATCTTTTAAGTTACAAATAATGCAATTACACTCTTTAAATTATTTTTAAATATACAATTAAGTTATTTTTATTATAGTCACCCTGTTGTGCTATCAAATAATAGGTCTTATTCATTCTTTTTATTTTTTTGTACCCAGTAACCATCCTCATCTCCCTCAACAGCCCCCACTACACTTCCCCCAGCCCCTCCACCATGAGTTCTATTGTTTTTATTTTTAGATCCCACAAATAAGTGAGAACATGCAATGTGTGTCTTTCTATGCCTGGCTCATTTCACTTAACATAATAATCTCCAGTTCCATTCATGTTGTTGCAAGTGACTGGATCTCATTATTTTTATGGCTGAAGAGTACTCCATTGTGTATATGTACCACATTTTCTTTATCCATCCATCTGTTGATGGACATTTAGGTTGCTTCCAAATCTTAGTAAACAGTGCTGGAACCAACATAGGAGTGCAGATATCTCTTCTATATACTGATTTCCTTTCTTTGGGGTATATTTTCTAGGATTTTTATAGCTTGTCCTTGCATTTAAAACTTTAATCCATCTTCAGTTAGTTTTTTTATATGGTGAAAGGTAAGGGTCTGGTTTCATTCTTCTGCATATGGCTAGCCAGTTATCCCAGCACCATTTATTGAATAGTCCTTTCCCCATTGCTTGTTTTCATTGGTCTTGTCAAAGATCAGATATTTTTAAGAGTAAGGCTTTATTTCAGAAGTTTCTATTCTGTTCCATTTGTCTATGTGTCTGTTTTTGTGTCGATACCATGCTGTTTTGGTTACTATAGCTTTATAGGATAGTTTGAGGTCAGGTAGTGTGATGTCTCTGGCTTTGTTCTTTTTGCTTGGGGTTACTTTTGCTATTCAGGCTATTTTTTGGTTCCATATGAATTCAGAGTAGTTTTTTTCTAATTCTGTGATGGATGACATTGGTAATTTGATAGAAATAGTGTTGAATCTGTAAACTGCTTTGGGGAATATGACCATTTTAATAATATTGATCTTACAATTCATGAACATGCGATGTTTTTTCACTTATCTGTGCCATCTCTGGTTTCTTTGAGCAGTGATTGGTAGTTCTCCTTGTAGAAATCTTTCACCTCTCCTTGGTTAGCTGTATTCCTAGGTATTTCATTTTCTTTGTGGCTATTGTAAATGGGGTTGTGTTCTTGATTTAACTCTCAGCTTGAATACTATTGGTGTATAGAAATGCTACTAGTTTTGTATATTGATTTTGTATCCTGAAACCTTACTAAAACTGTTTATCAGTTCTATTAACCTTTTTACAGAGTCTTTAGGGTTTTCTGCCTTTTAAAATGAGCATTCTGGCTGCTGCAGGAAGATAAGAATGAGCCAGTTAGGAGGCTTTGACAACAGTCCATGAGATATATAATATGGCGTGGCCTAGAGATGATGAGAAGTGATCAGATTTAGGATACACTGTAAAGGTACAGCCAATACATCTATCCAGTGTAAAACAGAAAAATAGAGGAAGTAGTCATTATTCTAAGGTTTTGGAGCAACTGGGTGAATGATAGCACAATTTAATGTGATGGGAGATAATAGATTTTGGGTGTGAGTGGAATTAAGAATTTACTTTTAGAGAACCCAGCGGAGCTGGTTGAGCTTTCAAACGCGCGGTTGTGGGTTCAGGGTTTATTGATTGAATTCCGCTGGCTCGGGAGCCTCTGCAGAGAAAGCGTGAGAGATGGAGATGGGCAAACAGATTCATTTAGAGCTGCGGAACAGGACGCCCTCCGATGTGAAAGAACTTGTCCTGGACAACAGTCGGTCGAATGAAGGCTTCGCCTCACAGATGAATCTGAAGAACTGGAATTCTTTTTTTTTTTTTTTTTTTTTTTTTTTTTTGAGATGGAGTCTGGCTCTGTCACCCAGGCTGGAGTGCAGTGGTGCAATCTCAGCTCACTGCAAGCTCCGCCTCCCGGGTTCACGCCATTCTCCTGCCTCAGCCTCCCGAGTAGCTGGGACTACAGGCGCCCGCCACTACGCCCAGCTAATTTTTTGTATTTTTAGTAGAGACAGGGTTTCACCATGTTAGCCAGGATGATCTCGATCTCCTGACCTTGTGATCCGCCCACCTCGGCCTCCCAAAGTGCTAGGATTACAGGCGTGAGCCACCGCGCCCAGCCAGACCTGGAATTCTTAAGTACAATCAACGTAGGCCTCACCTCAATCACAAACTTGCCAAGGGCAAACAAACTTAAGAAGCTTGAACTAAGCAGTAACAGAGCCTCAGGGGGCCTAGAAGTATTGGCAGAAAAGTGTCCAAACCTCATACATCTAAATTTAAGTGGCAACAAAATTAAAGACCTCAGCACAATAGAGCCCCTGAAAAAGTTAGAAAACCTCGAGAGCTTAGACCTTTTCAATTGCGAGGTAACCAACCTGAACGACTACTGAGAAAAGATGTTCAAGCTCCTCCCGCAACTCACATATCTCAATGGCTGTGACCCGGATGACAACGAGGCCCCTAACTGGGATGGTGAGCGCTACGTGGAGTGGCCTGGATGACAAGGAGGAGGATGAGGATGAGGATGAGGAGGAGTATGATGAAGATGCTCAGGTAATGGAAGACGAGGAGGGCGAGGAGGAGGAGGAGGAACGTGAAGAGGAGGAGGTGAGTGGAGAGGAGGAGAAGGATGAAGGTTATAACAATGGAGAGGCAGATGACGAGGAAGATGAAGAAGAGCTTGGTGAAGAAGAAAGGGATCAGAAGAGAAAATGAGAAACTGAAAATGAGGGAGAAGATGATGACTAAGTGGAATAACCTATTTTGAAAAATTCCTATTGTGATTTTACTGTTTTTACCCATATCCCCTCCCCCGCTCCAATCCTGCCCCCTGAGATTATTTTTTTCTGATTGTAACGTTGCTATGGGAACGAGAGAGGAAAAGTGTACTGGGGGTTGTGGGGGGGGGAGGGAAGGAGGGGGTGGAATAAAATACTATTTTCACTGCCACTCTTTATTTTTTCCCCCTACTTTTTCCTGGTGTCCGGTTTTTGTCCCTGTAAATGCAATAGCTAAGTACACACTAAGCATTTGTTCCTGGCTCTCAAAGAAGATGGTTTGGAGTTCTTTTATGTTTCCTGGTATTTCCCAAGTCTCGGGTTGGGTGGAAGGCCGCGGCTGGTCTCAGTTTGGTTACTCAACGCCCAGGAGGGGCTGAGCACAAGCCATATCTTTTGCTTTGATTCACATGCTTTTCTCGGACCTGCTAGAGGCATCCAACACCCTGGTTTGTAAATAGCAATCTAAAGGCGTATTTTGGCACTGGTTTGGGGACATTCCCCATCTGTCATCCCTTTTCCCCCTTCACAGATAGTGGTGGGCTTCACTCTACAAAGAGGACTCAGATGTTACTCTTGAGAGCTTAAGAGCCAGAGAGCTGAAAACGGCAGGCTTGTGAGTTATAAGGAAAATGGATTTGGTAATAATATTTAAAAGAGAAGAAACAAACCCTCAAACTTCAACTTCTTTACAAGAAAAAAAACTGTCCTGTCTTGTTCTGTAAAATATTAGAACGCTTTGCTTTACAAAAATGGCTTGAGAATTCTTCTACATGTATTTCTGCGCTTAGAACGTTTTTACAGACCTAAGTGCTGGAGACATTGCTACATGTCAGCTGGGTTTTGTTTTTTGTTTTTTTCATACACCCAAGCATGGAAAAGCTAACGCAAAATTTTATTTTCTTACCTAGTGGAAATCTGAAATGACTGCAATTCCTAGTGAATGTACAGTTGCTTTCGTGTCCCTCTCTGGTTGCTTCATAAGTGACGTGTAATTTCTGAACACGTTTCATCTGTATAAAAGAACATCTGCACCCGTTTTTCTCCTGCCCCTCAGACGAGCCAAACTTTGAGTTTTATGTCTGTCATTGATAAATTTCAATAAATCTTTTCATACAATTTTTTGGGGGATGGCTTCTTTAAGTCCAACAGGCCATTGATCTTTTCAAGATGGATTCCAGATGAACTGCTAGGTGAGGGGGAAGTTTCATTTTTGTTACCTGATAGAATAGCTTTTCTTATGATATATATATATAATGTAATACTAAGTTTGGATACTTTTGGTCTTAAAGCAAGACTCAGTGGTATATCTTCTTTAAAATCTTCATTTAAAAAAGTTATAAAGTTACTAAAAACACAAATACCCAAACAATCAAGTTGGTCCAACCTTGGAACCTTGTTTTGAATATCTTTCAGTGTTTTGTTTGTTGTATTGTGGAAAGAATGTATGGTTGAAACTCAGGAATGTATAAAACAAATTATTTCACAAAAAAATTACTTTTAAGAAGTGTCTGTTCATGTCCTTTGTCCAATTTTTAATTGAGTTGTTTGGTTTTTTCTTGTTTATTTGTTTAAGTTCCTTAAAGATTCTGGATATTAGTCCTCTGTCAGATGAATAGTTTGCAAATATTTTCTCCCGTTCTATAGATTATCTGTTTACTCTGTTGAGAATTTTTGCTGTGCAAAATCTCTTTAACTAAGCCAACAAATATATGAAAAAATGTGCAACATCACTAATTATCAGAGAAATACAAATCAAAACCACAATGAGACATCTCATTTCACACCAGTCAGAATGGCCATTATTAAGTCAAAAGATAACAGATGCTGGCTTATACACTGCTGGTGGGGATGCAAATTAGTTCGACCCCTATAGAAACCAGTTTGAAGATTTCTCAAAGAACTAAAAATGGAACTTCCATTTGACCCATCAATCTCATTACTTTGGATACACCCAAAGGAAAATAAATCATTCTAACAAAAAGACACATGTACTTGTATGTTCATTGCAGCACTATTCACAATAGTAAAGACATGGAATCAACCCAGGTGCCCATCAATCATGGATGGGATAAAGTGTGGTACATTTCTCTTCATGGTATACACCACGAAATACAACGCAGCCATAAAAATAATGAAATTATATTCTTTCCAATAACATGGATGTAGATGGAGGTCATTATCCCAGGCAAGCTAACACAGAAACAGAAAACCAAATACCACATGTTCTCACCTGTAAGTGGAAGTTACACTCACAGACATAAAGATGAGAACAATAGACTCCAAAAGAAGGGAGGGAGGGGGCAAAGGATGAAAAGCTTCCTATTGGGTACTATGTTCACTGTCTGGGTGACAGGATCAATAGAAGCCCAATCCTCGCAATATATCCTTGTAACAAACCTACATGTGTATCCTCTGAATCCAAAATAAAAATAGAATTTTTTTAAAAAAATTACTTTTGGATAGCAAAAGACTTGGGGTGGTTTGAGAGAGGTAGGAATTGAGTTGGATTATGAGATACATCTGGCCATGAAAGGGTAAAAGTCCCTGTGATGTGAGATGATAAAGGGAGGAGCTTAGACTCCTTATGGAAACTGAGGTAAATAAAAAGGTAGATTATGATGGGAATGGCCCTTCTGGTCTCTTAGAGGATGGGAGAGAGTAACCTCTAATCAGAGTCTAATTTGAAGCACTTCATGATAGTAAGAAAGTGGTGTGCAGAGACGGTCCATGGTGGTCTCACTAGTAGCACCTGGAGCTCTAAAATCAAACCAAGGGATGGGACAGTGTGCCTTTCCTTTAAATTCTGCTAAAGACAGGTGGGGCACCGAGCCAATGTTGACACCTCCATCTGTTGTACATACCCTGGCATGATTTTTGAGTCCTCTTTAGATTTTAGCCCTCTCCTTCTCCACACTGCATTTCTGCATGAGGAGTTTGCCCACCATCACCTGGACAGGCTATGGGACCTGAAAGGTACTATCTCAGGTCCTGTCTGCCTAAACACGCTATACCACAACTCCCACTTCACCACGACCTCCCCATGTAGGCACAGTGCTCTCTCTGAGACTGCTCCTCCAGGGGTCTAGTCTCAAGGGAGAAGCTGGCCCTTGGTTCCTTCTGTTCTTAGATTTCTAGACATATTGGGATATTTTATATGCACCATCACCAAAAAGAAGCAGGCCCCAGAGTTGCACACCTACACCTAATGCCTCTTCCCTAATATTCACTTCCTGCCTCCGTATTGAAACCCTATACTTTCTTCAGAAAAACTGTTTTCATCCCTTCTAAATCTAAATGGTTTTAAATCCATGATCATTCACAAATCTTTGGTGATTTTCTAAGTCAAATACTGGGAATTCACAACAAAACCATTTCTCTCTGAAGGACCTATCTCTTGAAATTGAAAGCCAGATTTCTCAGACCTGATTTTGAAATTCAAAGTAAAAACTGGATTCTTCTGGCCTCATTCCTTTCATCTCTAAGAATCAATGGATTTCCAATGCAATGGGTAGAAGGCAATGAAGAAGCAAAAATTCCCAGAAATTAAAATTAAAATCCCACAACATTATCCCTCCATTTTACCATTATCATTTGGATTGAATGGAGCCTAGTGTGTGGCTGGGAGGGACAGCAAGTTGTCCATCTATGAGGTCACAGCTGAAGTCACAAAGTATTGAAAAGGGCAAGGTTGATATGGGAACAGGAGTCTGTTGTGAGATGGGGCTCCAATAGGAAAAAGTCTAGGGGTGAAGGAGTGGGGCAAAGTGTAATTTGGGGAACCAATCAGGATAAGTTTCTAGGCATAATTGACCTGGTTCTTGACTGGGGCTTGGAGGCCAAGAAGGGTGGGAATGGGAAAAGTGGGAGGGAAACTTCTCAAAGGAGGATTTGTCACCTGTCTGGGTCACTGCCTATGAGCCCTTCTTCTCTACAAAGCACTTGAAGGCTGGAGCTGATGGCCATCCATCCTGAAACTCTATCCTTAGTTAACCATGAAAATTCTGACTGAGGTGGGAGGGGGTGGGGTATTTGCCAATCTTGCATTCACTCTACACTATTTCCTGTCCTTGCCTGAACTCAAAGACCCTTTGGCCAATCCCCCATCCCCGATCTCAGTCAACTTATTTTTCACTTAGATTCTCTCTCTTTTTTTTTTCATCTACTTCCTCACTGCAATTTCTGTTGTTACTGACAAAGACTATAGGAAGATTTTACCCAGGGCAAATACTTCCTTCCTCTTACCCTCCTCTTATCCTCATCTTTCTTTATGCATACGTACACACATACATGCACACGTATGTAAGCACACACATGCACATGCACACTCACCCATTCAAAATACAAATGCTTCATTAACCACTGAGACATCTGTCCTGGTAGTTCCTCACTGAATAAGCGCTTTTCTTCTCACCATGTGCCTGCCTTCTCCCCATATTCATTTATGCCTCTCCAGGGCCTGGAGCTATCTCCATCTTCAGCTCCAGAGTCCTTGGTTCCTGTCTGAGAACAAATGGCACAGCATCCCTGCCAGGATCAAGAACAAAAGGCAGAAATGACCTCCAAGCAGCAGAGAAGGTAATGGGGCTAATGATGACCCTCAAACATCCTTAGATTGCTATACTCCATGGGAGAAGAACCAGGACCTCCTGTCTCCTATGGCTCTTCATTTGGCTTCACTTGCTTCCTGGCTGAATAAGATGGGGACTTTCATGTGTCCTCCCTCTTCTCCATCTCCTTAATGAAACAGACAATAGCAAATCTTTGTCATTCTAATTTAGAAATCAGGCATCAATTGCAATTCCTCTAGGAGTTGGTGGGGAATACAAACTAGGGACATTAATTTATTACAGGATTGACTTTGCCTAAGTCCTTTATATCCTCTATAGTGTAAATCGAGGCCAAACATCTAAAATCAAGCTTCCCTTGGCCTATGGTGGAAAAGAGGGCTAGAATCTGCTGCTTGAGGCTAAATATGAGACCCAGGTGATGGTATCCATGAAGTCAGAAAAGAAGGAGGGTTTACTGTGAACTTACGGGTCAGGAAAGCTTCATAAAGGAATCAGAACTTGGCTTGAGCCTTTGAACTTGCAGCAGATGTTTTGAGATAAGATTTTGTAGAAATTTGGGCCCGGGTGCGTTGGCTCACGCCTGTAATCCCAGCACTTTGGGAGGCCAAGGTGGGTGGATCACCTGAGGTTGGGAGTTCAAGATCAGCCTGACCAACATGGAGAAACCCCGTCTCTACTAAAAATACAAAAAATTAGCTGGGCGTGGTGGTGCATGCCTGTAATCCCATCTATTCGGGAGGCTGAGGCAGGAAAATCGCTTGAACCTGGAAGGCAGAGGTTGTGGTGAGCCGGGATCATGCCATTGCACTCCAGCCTGGGCAATAAGAGCAAAACAAAGAGTTTGTAGAAATTTGGGAAGAGAAAGTGAAAAATGACTTCTAAATTTCTAACCTGCCTGAAAGTGCTCAGAATGGTTAACTGGACCTCAAGCCTGAGAGCCAATGAGGAATTGAGAAGACTGAATCTGGAGGAAGTTGGGAATCTGTTCTGTCTAAGAGTATGAATTATCTTCCAGACAACTGCAGGACCTTGAGGAAAAAATAATGAGTAGATATTGGAGTCTCCTAGACTTCTATATGAGAAAGCACATAAACCACACCAGAGCCCTGGCCTTTCTGCCGATGAACACATGCTTTTTTTTGATGGTAAAAGTGGACAGGACACTGTAAAAATAACACACAATAAGAAAGTTTGAAAAAACTTAACAGTTACAAATGCTTTCATATAATCATCCCCCAAATCCTTGAGAGAAAGATTACTCCTCTTGTTTTATAGGTGAGGAAACAGGCTTAGGGTTGAGGTTCAATAGCATAGTAGGGTGACTATAATTAACAACAATTTATTATGTATTTCAAAATAGTTAGCTGAGAAGAGCTGAAATGTTCCCAGCACAAAGAACTGATCAATGTTTGAGGTGATGGATATCCTAAATACTCTTGATTCGATCATTACATATTTTATGCATTATCAAACTATCACATGTACCTCATAAATATGTATGATTATTATGTATCAATAAATAAATTAAAAAGATGTTTTCAGAATTAGGGGCGTGATTTGGATTTGCAATGAGTAGTAGCTCTGCTAGGTTCTATGGAGAAATAGCACTCCAGCTGGCAGAATTGTGTGCCTGAGCCATCTGATATGATGTCAGTGCTATCAATGTTCATCAAGAGTCTCCTCTTAACTGGAAAACTGTAGGCTGAATGTCTTTTTATTTTTATTTTATTTTATTTATTTTTTTTAGCGACAAGGGCTTGCTCTGTTGCTGAGGCTAGAGTGCAGTGGCTCAATCATAGTTCACTGCAGCCTCGAACTCCTGGGCTCAAGCAATCCTCCTGTCAGCCTCCTGAGTAAGCTAGGTCTACAAGTGCCTGCCACCATGCCTGACTGGGTTTTTGTTGTTGCTGCCGCTGTTTTGTTTGTTTGTTGTTGGTTTTGTTTTGCTTTGTTTGTAGAGACAAGGTCTCGCTATGTTGCCCAAGCTGGTCTTGAACTACAGTGTCATCTAGAGCCCAGTTTTCACTCTATTCTGGGTCCCCAGGCTCCCTGTGATTACTGGCCTCCCTAGCCCTGTTTAGAAAAACTTACTGCTTTTTGTAATGGCAGGAACTGTACTAGCAGGAACCCCAGGGTGAGGAGATGGGGCTGAGTTTGCTCAGGATCAGCGAGCATGGTAGAGCAGACTGGTTGCCCCAACTTCACTCACTTTCACCCTTCTTCTTTCTTCCAGTTACCTGTTTATCTGTATACACCCCCTCCTAGGTGACCTTGGCACTGATTTAGGAATGAGATGGTATTTAGGAATAAGAGCTTCAGTTGTGCGGCCAAGAATAAGCAAAATCTTTCCACTTCCTCAGCCTTCCATCCCCATTCCCACCCCATCAGAAGTCACAAAGGAAAAGAACACTTTTTTAGGGGATAAAAAAGGAAGCAGTTTGCTAATTGAGCGTACTTTCCAAAGAGGACCTGGGAAGTTTGACAGGTTAGGCAGGGTAAAGGGTGGAGAGTGGACATAAATTAGGCAGGCAGGAGAATAGCAAGGTTTAATGACAGTGACCATCACCTTCACTTCCATTGTTCTATGCTTTAGAGTTCTCAAAGGGCTTCCACAATAGTCAAGATACTTGGAAGATGAGGCAAGGGTCCCACCTCTCCCCACACCTCCCATAAAGGGATATGACAGGCAGGACCGTGGCTATCCTTCCTGGATTTTTAGTATAGAAACTTCAAGAATTCCTGCTAGGAGTGATAGAATAGAGTTAGGAGAAGCCTTTAGCCCACATTCTCTGCTCCTCATCAGGTTTATATCATTCTTTCTTTGCAGCACATCCATAGAAGAGACAATGAGACCACAGGTGGGTAAGATATCCAAATTCTCTGGATCCTCTGGGGCTTCTAATTCCTAGGGAGAGGGGAGGAGAAGAGGTTGTAGACAGGAGGTCAAAAAAAAAAAAAAAAGCTGTCTGACCAGGGATGGGGTGCCCTTGACTGGCTGATGGAGTGGGTCATTGTCTACCAAACCAGGTAACATCTCCAATGCCACCACTTCACCAGATGACTCCAGGGGCAGGCAGGCTGTACAGGCATTGACAAGGTGATAAACAGATGAGTCTGTTTGTACCTGTCACGCACCAGCTAGATCCAGAGTGAAGCAGGATATACGGGATGAAATGATTCAGCAGGGCTGCAGGAGACTTTTGGCTGCCTAAGAAATGGGGTGATTTTGGGTGTCCAGCTCAATTCCAAGAAATGTCTTGTCTTCCACCAGTTTCATAATGTGTCACTTCAGATTCTGGGAGAGTTGGAATGTTGTTTCCAACATTTGTTCCTTATTTATACAGGAAAGACATGTAACCATCACTGAAACCCTGTGGGACCAGGTGAGTACAGAGGAATCATTTTTGACAGCATGGCACGAGGCAGGAGGTGGGGGAAGTCTTCAGGAAGGAGCACATTTCTTTCTCATTCCTTGAGCAGTTTGTCCATTCCCTCCCACCTTGTTCTGTTGCTCGTGCAGTCTCATATCCTCAGAGCTCCTTGTGTCTGTGCATGTTAGTGCCCCTTCCTGACACCCACTTGTTTGAAGCTGTCACAGGTCCTGTTTGTTTTAAGGGTGTTTAATCCCCAATTCTCAGTGATTGCTACAGACTTGAAGGCACATGTTTGGCCTTTCACAAACTTGAAAATGTTGGTTTCAATTCACAAATGCAAAAATGCCAGGTTTCACTTTATAGTTGAAGGGTATATATGTGCAGAAGCTAGTTATGCCCATAAGATACCCACAGCAAATTGAACTTTCATAGAACACAGACATTTACTTGGAGTTTCTAAGAGGCCTTCACATAAATACCAGCTACTTCAACATCCAAATCTTACCATATTAGTTGCTTGTAAAACTTTAGATAGAGATGAGAATTAAAAGATAATTGATCACTTTTGAACTTATAGTATAGGAAACTGAGCAGGAAAAGACTGTTACTTAAGTCAATGGCTATGGCTTTCTGATTAAAAAGGAGTAAAATTCTCCAGAGCCTCTTGTGCCAGCCCCCACTGTACAATATTATATAAAACAAATAATGTGTCCAACATGTTTTATTTTCTGTGATATTCAATGACTCTTTACATAAGGAAATAATCTTAATTACAATGCTGTACAGTAGCATAACTATTTCATGTTCTTACAATTATTATATTAGCTAAAGAGTAAGTTGCTTGTGTAAGAGTCAAAAGACCATCCTGTTGAGAACAAGTAAATAATCAGGTACTTATAATATAACAAAGAGTGAACAAAGGGCAATGAATTGATCATTGAGAGGCAACGAATTAATCATTGGCACACTCTACCTCTTTGACCATTCATCTTCCATATGTACTCTTACATACAAATTGAAACTCCTAAATATCTACATACACTGTATTTCCACCAAACAAGATACAACTATCTTAAAGTTCTCACAATTTCTCCCAAGGGAGACAACCCACAGTTCCAACAGTCACTGGATCCATTCATGGCTGGGTAATACAGTAGGTGGATATTTGATTTTATAAGAAACTGCCAGCCCTGGCCCTGGATCCCATAGCCGCCGAGATGTTGATGCCTAAGAAGAACTGGGTTGCCATTTATGAACTCCTTTTAAAGGAGAGTCATGGTGGCCAAGAAGGATGTCCACATGTCTAAGCACCCAGAGCTGGCAGACAAGAATGTGCCCCATCCTTCACATCATGAAGGCCATGCAGTCTCTCAAGTCCCGAGGCTGCATGAAGAAAGAGTTTGCCTGGAGACATTTCTACTGGAACCTTATCAATGAGGGTATCCAGTATCTCCATGATTACCTTCATCGGCCCCTGGAGTCTATGCCTGTCACTCTACGCCACAGCCATCCAGAGACTGGCGGGCCTCAGCCTAAAGGTCTGGAGGGTTAGTGATCTGGAAGACTCACAAGAGGGGAAGCCAACAGGGATACCTACAGACAGAATGCTGTGCCCCCTGGTGCCGACAAGAAAGCCAAGGTTGGGGCTGTGTCAGCAACTGAATTCCAATTTAGAGGTGGATTTAGTCATGGATGTGGTCATCTACCCCAGTAAAATTGGAGAGGATTATTTTGCATTGAATAAACTTACAGCCAAAAAAAAAAAAGAAAGAAAGAAAAGAAAGTGCCAGAACTTTTTCCAAAGTGATCATATGATTTTACACACCCTCCAACAAGCAAATAAATACCTGTTGATTTGAATACCTATGCTAAGCTTCAGAATAAGAACAAATTAGACCAAAAATAAATATAATAGTAGGTTTCATTATACATTCAATGCACAGCCCAGTCTTCTTTAAATACTTTACTGTATTTTGCTCATTTACCATATAGAGAAATGGCAGCCCAGAGGTTTCTGTAGAGTGGAAGTCAATGAGGATTTATTGCTAGAGCTACAAAGCCACAGTCTCTTGGCATTCACATTCTACAGCCTAGTGGCTAGGAGACCAGGTAACTTAATTTTATATGTGAAATCCCTCTGTAATAAAGTGATCATCTACAATATTATTTTTTCTATATTTTTGTCTTCTGTCAGGTGCTGACAGTTTTTAAGGATATACAAAAGGAGGTGAGATTAGATTTTGATTCTCTGAATTCCCCAGCCCCATCATGTGCCTTGATCCCATTTTTTTTCTTACCCTACTGAGATGTTGCCTCTGACCAAGGTTTTAGCTTCATTTATTTTTCTAGTGATTTCTCCCTTAAAGAGTACCATTGACTTGTCAGTCCAGGCAGCTAAGGCAAGAAGATGCCTAACAGTTCCCTTGAGGAAATGTGATAATACAGACAGAAAACTGTATCTGCTAGAACTTCTCTCAGCAAGAATACTCTATGTGGTTCTTCTTCTGTGGATTTCAGTGTCTCTCTCAATCTCTCTCTCTCTCTCTTTGAGACAGGGTCTCACTCTGTGCCCAGGCTGCAGTGCAGTGATGTGATCTTGGCTCACTGCAACCTCTGGCTCCTGGGTTCAAGCGAATCTCCTCCCTTAGCCTCCCAAGTAGCTGGGACTACCACACCCAGCTAACTTTTTTTGTATTTTTTTGTAGAGACAGGGTTTCACCATGTTGCCCACATTGGTCTCAAATTCCTAGACTCAAGCCATCTGCCAGCCTTGGCCTCCCAAAGTGCTGGGATTACAGGTAAGAGGCATTGCACCCAGCCTAAGAAGGATTTTTTTTTTTTTTTTGAGACAGTCTTGTTCTGTCACCCAGGCTACAGTGTAGTAGCACAATCTCAGCTCACCACAACCTCTACCTCCCGAGTTCCAGTGATTCTCCTGCCTCAGCCTCCTGGGTAACTGGGATTACAGGTATGTGCCACCATGCCTGGCTAATTTCTGCATTTTTAGTAGAAACGGGGTTTCACCATGTTGGTCAGGCTGGTCCCAAACTCCCGACCTCAGGTGATCCACCCACCTCGGCCTCCCAAAGTGCTGGGATTACAGACATGAGCCACTCCACTCAGCCAAGAAGGGATTTTTTAAAGATCCTTTACACGTACTTAAAGCTTCTCTGCAGAGAACCACTGGAGACTCAATGAGGAGTGTAAAAGGACCCAGAAAAGACATGGCAGAGGGCCAGACGGCCACAAAGAATAAAAGATGTGAGGTCTTGGTATCAATAGTTATGACTGTAAGTGATGAATTGTGTGTCTCCCACCCCTAAAGAGGCACAGCTTGCTCCTATTTATTCATTCATTATTCAAAAGACATTTATTGAGCATATGCTATATGCAGGGCATTATCTTAAGTGGTTTGGTGTGAGAGACACAAAAACAATACAAATTGTGCTTTTGGGAATCTTGGGATTTTGGCCAGGCACCGTGGCCAAAGTGGCTGTGTGGTAATCCCAGCACTTTGGGAGGCTGAGGTCACCAGATCACCTGAGGTCAGGAGTTCAACCAGCCTGACCAACATGGTGAATCCCCATCTCTACTAAAAATGCAAAAATTAGTCAGACATGGTGGTACACATCTGTGATCCCAGTTCCTGGGGAGGCTGAGGCAGGAGAATTTCTTGAAACTGGGAGGTGGAAGTTGCAGTGAGCCAAGATCACACCACTGCTCTCCAGCCTGAATGGCAGAGCAAGACTCCATCTCAAAAAAAGAAAGAAAGGAGGGCAGCCAAGATGGCCGAATAGGAACAGCTCCGGTCTACAGCTCCCAGCCTGAGCAACACAGAAGACGGTTGATTTCTGCATTTCCATCTGAGGTACCGGGTTCATCTCACTAGGGAGTGCCAGACAGTGGGTGCAGGACAGTGGGTGCAGCACACCATGCGCGAGCTGAAGCACGGCCAGGCATTGCCTCAATTGGGAAGCCCAAGGGATCAGGGAGTTCCCTTTCCTAGTCAAAGAAGGGGGTGACAGACAGCACCTGGAAAATCGGGTCACTCCCACCCTAATACTGTGCTTTTCCGATGGGCTTAAAAAATGGCGCACCAGGAGATTATATCCTGCACCTGGCTCGGAGGGTCCTACGCCCATGGAGTCTCGCTGATTGCTAGCACAGCAGTCTGAGATCAAACTGCAAGGTGGCAGCGAGGCTGGGGGAGGGGCAGCCACCATTGCCCAGGCTTGCTTAGGTAAACAAAGCAGCCAGGAAGCTGGAACTGGGTGGCACCCATCACAGCTCAAGGAGGCCTGCCTGCCTCTGTAGGCTCCACCTCTGGGGGCAGGGCACAGACAAACAAAAAGACAGCAGTAACCTCTGCAGACTTAAATGTCCCTGTCTGACAGCTTTGAAGAGAGTAGTGGTTCTCCCAGCATGCATCTTGAGATCTGAGAACAGGCAGACTGCCTCCTCAAGTGGGTCCCTGACCCCTGACCCCTGAGCAGCCTAACTGGGAGGCACCCCCAGCAGGGGAAGACTGACACCTCACATGGCTGGGTCCCCCTCTGAGACAAAACTTCCAGAGGAACAATCAGGCAGCAGTATTTGCAGATCATGAAAATCCATGGTTCTGCAGACACCGCTGCTGATACCCAGGCAAACAGGGTCTGGAGTGGACCTCTAGCAAACTCCAACAGACCTGCAGCTGAGGGTCCTGTCTGTTAGAAGGAAAACTAACAAACAGAAAGGATATCCACACCAAAAACCCATCTGTACATCACCATCATCAAAGACCAAAAGTAGATAAAACCATAAAGATGGGGAAAAAACAGAGCAGAAAAACTGGAAACTCTAAAAAGCAGAGCGCCTCTCCTCCTCCAAAGGAACACAGTTCCTCACCAGCAATGGAACAAAGCTGGATGGAGAATGACTTTGACTTTGACGAGTTGAGAGAAGAAGGCTTCAGATGATCAAACTACTCTGAGCTACAGGAGGAAATTCAAATCAAAGGCAAAGAAGTTAAAAACTTTGAAAAAATTTTAGATGAATGTATAACGAGAATAATCAATACAGAGAAGTGCTTAAAGGAGCTGATGGAGCTGAGAGCCAAGGCTCGAGAATTACGTGAAGAATGCAGAAGTCTCAGAAGCTGATGTGATCAACTGGAAGAAAGGGTATCAGTGATGGAAGATGAAATGAATGAAATGAAGTTGGAAGGGAAGTTTAGAGAAAAAAGAATAAAAGGAAACGAACAAAGCCTCCAAGAAATATGGGACTATGTGAAAAGACCAAATCTACGTCTGATTGGTGTACCTGAAAGTGACGGGGAGAATGGAACCAAGTTGGAAAACACTCTGCAAGATATTATCCAGGAGAACTTCCCCAATCTAGCAAGGCAGGCCAACATTCACATTCAGGAAATACAGAGAATGCCACAAAGATACTGCTCGAGAAGAGCAACTCCAAGACACATAATTGTCAGATTCACCAAACTTGGAATGAAGGAAAAATGTTAAGGGCAGCCAGAGAGAAAGGTCGGGTTACCCACAAAGGGAAGCCAATCAGACTAACAGCGGATCCCTTGGCAGAAACTCCACAAGCCAGAAGAGAGTGGGGGCCAATATTCAACATTCTTAAAGAAAAGAATTTTCAACCCAGAATTTCATATCCAGCCAAACTAAGCTTCATAAGTGAAGGAGAAATAAAATACTTTACAGACAAGCAAATGCTGAGAGATTTTGTCACCACCAGGCCTGCCCTAAAAGAGCTCCTGAAGGAAGCAATAAACATGGAAAGGAACAACCAGCCACTGCAAAATCATGCCAAATTGTAAAGACCATCAAGGCTAGGAAGAAACTGCATCAACTAACGAGCAAAATATCCAGCTAACATCATAATGACAGGATCAAATTCACATATAACAATATTAACTTTAAATATAAATGGGCTAAATGCTCCAATTAAAAGACACAGACTGGCAAATTGGATAAAGATTCAAGACCCATCAGTGTGCTGTATTCAGGAAACCCATCTCACATGCAGAGACACACATAGGCTCAAAATAAAAGGATGGAGGAAGATCTACCAAGTAAATAGAAAACAGAAAAAGGCAGGAGTTGCAATCCTAGTCTCTGATAAAACAGACTTTAAACCAGCAAAGATCAAAAGAGTCAAAGAAGGCCATTACATAATGGTAAAGGGATCAATTCAACAAGAAGAGCTAACCTAAATATATGTGCACCCAATACAGGAGCACTCAGATTCATAAAGCAAGTCCTGACTGACCTACAAAGAGACTTAGACTCCCACACAATAATAATGGGAGACTTTAACACCCCACTGTCAACATTAGACAGATGAACAAGACAGAAAGTTAACAACGATACCCAGGAATTGAACTCAACTCTGCACCAAGCGGACCTAATAGACATCTACAGAACTCTCCACCCCAACTCAACAGAATATACATTTTTTTCAGCACCACACCACACCTATTCCAAAATTGACCACATACTTGGAAGTAAAGCTCTCCTCAGCAAATGTAAAAGAACAGAAATTATAACAAACTGTCTCTCAGACCACAGGGCAATCAAACTAGAACTCAGGATTAAGAAACTCACTCAAAACCACTCAACTACCTGGAAACTGAACAACCTGCTCCTGAATGACTACTGGGTACATAATGAAATGAAGGCAGAAATAAAGATGTTCTTTGAAACCAATGAGAACAAAGACACAACATACCAAAATCTCTGGGACACATTCAAAGCAGTGTGTAGAGGGAAATTTATAGCACTAAATGCCCACAAGAGAAAGCAGGAAAGATCCAAAATTGACACCCTAACATTGCAATTAAAAGAACTAGAAAAGCAAGAGCAAACACATTCAAAAGCTAGCAGAAGGCAAGAAATAACTAAAATCAGAGCAGAACTGAAGGAAATAGAGACACAAAAAACCCTTCAAAAAATTAATGAATCCAGGACATGCTTTTTTGAAAATATCAACAAAATTGATAGACCACTAGCAAGACTAATAAAGAAGAAAAGAGAGAAGAATCAAATAGATGCAATAAAAAATGATAAAGGGGATATCACCACCAATCCCACAGAAATACAAACTACCATCACAGAATACTACAAACACCTCTACACAAATAAACTAGAAAATCTAGAAGAAATGGATAAATTCCTCGACACATACATCCTCCCAAGACTAAACCAGGAAGAAGTTGAATCTCTGAATAGACCAATAACAGGCTCTGAAAATGTGGCAATAATCAATAGCTTACCAACCAAAAAGAGTCCAGGACCAGATGGATTCACAGCCAAATTCTACCAGAGGTACAAGGAGGAACTGGTGCCATTCCTTCTGAAACTATTCCAATCAATAGAAAAAGAGGGAATCCTCCCTAACTCATTTTATGAGGCCAGCATCATCCTGATACCAAAGCCGGGCAGAGACACAACCAAAAAAGAGAATTTTAGACCAATATCCTTGATGAACATTGATGCAAAAATCCTCAATAAAATACTGGCAAACTGAATCCAGCCGCACATCAAACAGCTTATCCACCATGATCAAGTGGGCTTCATCCCTGGGATGCAAGGCTGGTTAAACATACACAAATCAATAAATGTAATCCAGCATATAAACAGAACCAAAGACAAAAACCACAATTATCTCAATAGATGCAGAAGAGGCCTTTGACAAAATTCAACAACCTTCATGCTAAAAACTCTCAATAAATTAGGTATTGATGGGATGTATCTCAAAATAATAAGAGCTATCTATGACAAACCCACAGCCAATATCATACTGAATGGGCAAAAACTGGAAGCATTCCCTTTGAAAACTGGCACAAGACAGGGATGCCCTCTCTCACCATTCCTATTCAACATAATGTTGGAAGTTCTGGCCAGGGCAATTAGTCAGGAGAAGGAAATAAAAGGTATTCAATTAGGAAAAGAGGAAGTCAAATTGTCCCTGTTTGCAGATGACATGATTGTATATCTAGAAAACCCCATTGTCTCAGCCCAAAATTTGCTGAAGTTTGCAACTTCAGCAAAGTCTCAGGATACAAAATCAATGTACAAAAATCACAAGCATTCTTATACACCGATAACAGACAAACAGAGAGCCAAATCATGAGTGAACTCCCATTCACAATTGCTTCAAAGAGAATAAAATACCTAGGAATCCAACTTACAAGGGATGTGAAGGACCTCTTCAAGGAGAACTACAAACCACTGCTCAGTGAAATAAAAGAGGATACAAAGAAATGGAAGAACATTCCATGCTCATGAGTAAGAAGAATCAATATCGTGAAAATGGCCATACTGCCCAAGGTAATTTATAGATTCAATGCCATCCCCATCAAGCTACCAATGACTTTCTTCACAGAATTGGAAAAAAACTGCTTTAAAGTTCATATGGAACCAAAAAAGAGCCCACATCACCAAGTCAATCCTAAGCCAAAAGAACAAAGCTGGAGACATCACACTACCTGACTTCAAACTATACTACAAGGCTACAGTAACCAAAACAGCATGATACTGGTACCAAAACAGAGATATAGATCAATGGAACAGAACAGAGCCCTCAGAAATAACACCGCATATCTACAACTATCTGATCTTTGACAAACCTGACAAAAACAAGCAATGGGGAAAGGATTCCCTATTTAATAAATGGTGCTGGGAGAACTGGCTAGCCATATGGAGAAAGCTGAAACTGGATCCCTTCCTTACACCTTATACAAAAATTAATTCAAGATGGATTAAAGACTTACATGTTAGACCTAAAACCATAAAAACCCTAGAAGAAAACCTAGGCAATATCATTCAGGACATAGGCATGGGCAAGGACTTCATGTCTAAAACACCAAAAGCAATGGCAACAAAAGCCAAAATTGACAAATGGGATCTAATTAAACTAAAGAGCTTCTGCACAGCAAAGGAAACTACCATCAGAGTGAACAGGCAACCTACAAAATGGGAGAAAATTTTCTCAACCTACTCATCTGACAAAGGGCTAATATCCAGAATCTACAATGAAATCAAACAAATTTACATGAAAAAAACAAACAACCCCATCAAAAAGTGGGCAAAGGACATGAACAGACACTTCTCAAAAGAAGACATTTATGCAGCCAAAAAACACATGAAAAAATGCTCACCATCACTGGCCATCAGAGAAATGCAAATCAAAACCACAATGAGATACCATCTCACACCAGTTAGAATGGCAATCATTAAAAAATCAGGAAACAACAGGTGCTGGAGAGGATGTGGAGAAATAGGAACACTTTTTTTTTTCTTTTATTATTATTATTATTATTATTATACTTTAGGTTTTATGGTACATGTGCGCAATGTGCAGGTAAGTTACATAGGAACACTTTTACACTGTTGTTGGAACTGTAAACTAGTTCAACCATTGTGGAAGTCAGTGTGGCGATTCCTCAGGGATCTAGAAATAGAAATACCATTTGATCCAGCCATCCTATTACTGGGTATATACCCAAAGGGCTATAAATCATGCTGCTATAAAGACACATGCACACGTATGTTTATTGCAGCACTATTCACAATAGCAAAGATTTGGAACCAACCCAAATGTCCAACAATGATAGACTGGATTAAGAAAATGTGGCACATATACACCATGGAATACTATGCAGCCATAAAAAATGATGAGTTCATGTCCTTTGTAGGGACATGGATGAAATTGGAAATCATCATTCTCAGCAAACTATCGCAAGAACAAAAAACCAAACACCACATATTCTCACTCACAGGTGGGAATTGAACAATGAGAACACATGGACACAGGAAGGGGAACATCACACTCTGGGGACTGTTGTGGGGTGGAGGGAGGGGGGAGGGATAGCATTAGGAGATATACTTAATGCTAAATGACGAGTTAATGGGTGCAGCGCACCAGCATGGCACATGTATACATATGTAACTAACCTGCACATTGTGCACATGTACCATAAAACTTAAAGTATAATAATAATAAAATAAAAAAAAGAAAAAAGAAAGAAATCTTGGGAGTTCCATGTCCAAGAAGCCCATATTTTCCCAAACAGACATCCCTGCATTTGACCAAGTCTATAGCTAGTACACTGCAGGTCCGAAGGAGACCAGCCCCATCATCTCTGACTCTGTATTCTCATTATTTTTCAGCTGCAGGAAGATGCTCGGATTCGAGGTAAAAGAGCACCATTCCAAGGTTTGGATAAGGAAACAAGGGAGGGGATTTGGAATTCAAGTCTCATTGTATTCATTTGCCATACAAAAGAAAATGGAGATAAGAAGTGAGATATGGAGTTCATCCCAAAGTCTCACCCTAGGATCTTCCATTTAGCTTACAGCCGGAGTCCAGGTTCTATTTTCTTTCCCTGCTTCAACCAAGCTGGGAATTGGCTTTCCTTAAAGCATTCATAAGCACTGCAAGTCTCTCCTCTGTCCAGCTCAATTGCCTCGTGTCTGAGTCTGTTCGGGCTGCTAGAACAGAGTACCATACTGGGTAATTTATAATCAACAGAAATGTATTTCCCACAGTTCTGGAGGCTGGGATATCCAAGATCAAGGTGCCAGCAGATTTGGTGTCTGGTGAGGCCCTGCTTCCCAGTTCATAGACAACCAACTTTTTCACTGTGTCCTCACATGGAGGAAGGAGTAAAGGAGTTCTCTAGGTTCTCTTTCATACAGACACTAATCTCATTCATGAGAGCTCTGCCCTCATAAGCGAATTACCTCCCAAAGGCCCCACACCTTAATATCATTGCTTTGGGGATTAGGTTTCAATATATCAATTTGGAGGCGACATAGGCATTCAGTCTACAGCACATGGACAGGGATGGAAGAATCTTTTTCTCCCTTGGAATGGTTGTTGAGGGCCTGAGAACACTCTCATGCCTCAGCTAGATATGATTCTTGTCTGTAAAGACAGCAAGTACAGAAAAGGGGAACAGCTTCCCAAGACTGGCACAGGGATAGAATGGCAGCGACGCTAGAGTGGAATGATTATTCAGGGTGGTCAAGTTACAGTTTTCAAATGCCCAGATGCTAATTCTAGCATTTCAAGAAAATACTCAGAATACCCAGGAGCCTAGAATTATAGCAGAAAAGCCATATCTGGAACTTTTTTCTTCACTCATCCAAGAAAGAACTTACAAATTGGGGCTTTTCATACAGATCACCTGGGTCCCTTGTTAAAAAACAGATTCTTATTCAGTAAGTCTAGGGTAGGCTTGAATTCTGAGATCTGAGGTTCTATAACTCTAAGAGACTCCCGTATGGTGCCAAAGCTCTTGGCTCTTGAATCCCACTGATAATCAAGGATATATATGACTGAGCCCAAAGAGAGAGCCTCCAAAGTCAGAATTAAATAAGATTGAATTCAAGGATTTTTATACCCCATGGAAAGGGTGACGAGCCTTCAGCTGTGGATACAAGAGACAGGGAGAGGAGGAAATCTGGAGATTCTGACTACTCTTGGGGTCTTTCTGGTATTGGAACCACTCTATGCTTTTTCAGCCCCATGGCAAAACGGAGTTCGTTAAGGGTACAAATCTTCTTGGGGATCTTTAAATACAGACAGTCCCAGAGAAGACTCCCTCTGATCTTCCTCCAAACCTGGCCCATCACCTCCACTCCAGAATAAGGACCTATGGCCTCCACTGGGAGATCCAGAGGCTTGTGAGATACTTTCCTTGGATGCTGATCCCTAAGGTTCAAAAGGTCAAAAAGGGCCAAGCTTACCTCTGCTTGGAGAATGCTCTCCTTCATCCTCAGAAGCCTGATTTCCAAATAGGTCCCTGCAGGGCCCTGGGAACACCCACCCGATTACCTGGGCTGTAAAAATGTGGATTTAGGATCTAACAGCTGCGCTGCTTTTCTGCTTCCTAAAAGATGGAGGGAGGGAGGGTGAAATCCAGGGTGAGAAGAGGAGAATTCAAGTCTTATTGTACCCATTTCCCACACAAAATAATAGATATAAGAAGTGAACTACCAGGGACTTGTTCCAGTGGCAGCACCCTGGGATGGAAACATTTCTCTAACTTAGTTCCCAGCCCTGAATGAACAGACCTTCAGTGGCCATGATCCACTCTGCTTCACAGGGGGCCAGATTTCTGGTGCCACATTCTGCAACTGCCTCTCTGACGGGCCTGTTAGGTCGTCAGTGTCCCTTCAAGTCTGGCCCCTCCCACTTTGGCTATACTTCAAATCAAGGATGTTAGCTGGGCAGCTGGGGAGACATGTCCAGGCCCCTGTAACAGAATGACTCTTCTCTGTGTCCACTTTAGGGATGAGCAACTGCTCCATGACACCCATGACATCAGCACCCAGGACTGGGTAAGTGTCCCTATTCTGACAATGTTCAAGTGAGATGGCACCCACCTGGATATGGGTGTGCTGGCCATGAATATAGCTAGCTCTGAGCTTTGAGCCTTCAGAAGCCTGTGCTTCCAAAGGGGCAAGAAGTGCCTCCCCACCCGACTATGTCTACTAATGGTTAACTACAGAGCCTGGGCTTCCTCCTCCATCCTCAGCCCCATCAGAAATCCCTGAAATCTCAGAATCAGCCCTGAACCTCACCCTAAGAGATTGTAAGAAAGTATCTTAATTCAATTGAGGGAATAAGGGAACATAGAAAGAATGACAGCTAGGAAAGGAAGGCCACAAAGAAGGAATAAAGAATCAAGGACGTAGGCTGGGCGTGGGGTGGCTCATGCCTGTAATCCCAGTACTTCTGGAGGCCAAGGCAGTTGGATCGCTTGAGCCCAGGAGTTCAACACAGTGAGACCTGTCTCCACAAAATATACAAAAATTAGCCAGGTGTGGTGGTAAACGCCTGTAGTCCCAGCTACTCGGGAGGCTGAGGTGAAAGGATAACCTGAGCCTGCAGAGGTGGAGACTGCAGTGAGCCATGATCATGCCACTTCCCTCCATCCTGGGCTGGAGACAGAGCAAAACGCTGTCTCATTTAAAAAAAAAAGGTGGGGGGATCCGGGACTTAGAAGAAAGTTATAAAGAAAATTAATGAAATTTGATTTTCAAAAAGAAAATTAACAAAAGTTAAAATGCCCTAATACTGAGAGATGTCACTTTCTCTTCCATAACAAGATGAGGAGAAAAAAGATCAGGCTACTGCAACACAGATTTAAATTAGACATTGGCAGGAAAGACCTTTCAATAGTGCAACTGAGAAATAGAACTAGGTAGTCAAGAAAGACAGCAGCACCATGTACTTCAGAGGGCTTTAAAGATAATGTTTAAAAAAAAAAATAGGCCAGGTGCGGTGGCTCATGCCTATAATCCCAGTACTTTGGGAGGCCGAGGCAGGTGGATCACCTGAGGTCAGGAGTTCAAGACCAGCCTGACCAACATGGAGAAACCCCATCTCTACTAAAAATACAAAATTAGCCAGGCATGGTGGTGCATGCCTGTAATCCCAGCTACTCGGGAGGCTGAGGCAGGAGAATCACTTGAACCCGGGAGGCGGAGGTTGCAGTGAGCTGAGATTGTGCCATTGCATTCCAGCCTAGGCAACAAAAGTGAAACTCTGTCTCAAAACAAAAAAATAATTTGACATGTTATGGTTTTTCCCGAACCAGGAAATGGAAAAGGTGAACTCCCTAGATCCCTGTTTGAACAGAATTTGTCCCTATCTCAGAAAATTGACTCTCATAAAATAAAGCCATTTGTTTTAAAGAGATGGATTCTTATGCTTTAACTGGCTCAGTGCTGAAACCATGGAAGGAATAAGTGAAAAGTGATTTCATATTAACAAAATTCTAAATGTAAACCTTTGTGTATGAGGAGCACTTTTGATTAGTCAAAATCCTTTCAGATATATGATATTATTTAATTTTAATTTTATTATTCCTCTGAGTCAAGCAGGAGGAATTTTCCTGATGAAAACATAGGCTGTAATAGGTTATGATGCTTCATCTCCTAAAGCCCACCCAACAAGAGCTTTTTCCTGTGAGCCATGCATCCATCAGGAAATTGCAACTCCCAGAGCCTGAGATGCCCATTCTTGGTGGAGTGTAATAATAGAATCCCTAAGGGCAGTGGAGGCCAGAAAGGGAATTGAAAGGGTAAGATCTCTTTCCCTCACATGGCTGCAATGTTCTCTTTTTTGGCACAGAGAATAAGGCCTCCAGATTCCTTGATGACCCCAAAGTTGAGAAGATTGCAATTCAGCTCTGGAGAGCAGCCATCAGGAGGCCGTGTCCACAACCTGAAGACACAGCTCTTCAGTCAATCAGCTTTCTACCCTGGACCCTAACTCTATAATCAAGGAAGAAGGACATCTCTGCTTCAGCCAGGTGCTTTACCCAGGCAGCCTTTCCTCTGCGCTCCACCCTGCCCATCTGTGGTAGTCAGGAACCCAGGCCTCTTAGGCCCTCATCCCAATATAGCAGGGCAGAACCCCACAAAGCAGGTGCAGTCATACAAGGGGCAATAGGGTGAGAGGCTGGACTAGTGAAGGCAGGGCTAGGCCAGGTTCTTTTGGTCTCTGTGATCAAGACAAAGGGCCAGAGTGCATCAGGTATGGACAGTTTTATACAAGGATCAAAACAAAGATCCAAACAGAGTGCATCAGATGTGGATAGTGTTCAGGAATCAGGGACAGACAATTGTGGGATAAAAAGATGGAAAGGTGGAAAGTTTTAAAACATGTTAATAAATGTGAGGCCTATAATTCCCTCTGGAAAGTGCTCTAGAAACTTGCACTACTTTGGGGGCTTAATTCAGTGTCAAGAGTCAGACACAGTCCATCTTTTATACACTCCCTTGTCCGGGTTTTCTTTCCTAAAGTACTTGAGTATGCTTCCCCAAAGGCACTGTTTAAGTGACAGGCCATTTCCTCAACCCTTTTCACTCTCCTGCTCCATAGGCTCATCTGACACCTAACCCACCTGGAGAAGAAGACTGTCTCAGGTGCTCACCCTGTGGCAGAGACTATACTAGCCACACCCTCTATATGGCCTTCTCTAGGGCTCATTAGGAATTCCTTTTAAGAAACAATCTGAGTGATAGGTGGTGGAGAAAATTGGTTTCATCCACCTATGTCTAAGTACAGTGACTCTATGTATTTTCTTGAATAGCCCCCTTTCAAATATTTTATCCTGTTTCCCCCACAAATCATCAAAATACACAAAGTATTTCCATATTTTAGCATTAAGATTATATTTTGCTGAATGTAATACATACACTCAAAAAACCTCTATCAAAACCCAGTTTGGGTTCAGATTGTAAGGCAGGAAGCTTCCTTCCTCTAGTACGACATGGACAGCAAGTGTAGGACAGCAAAATTCCTGAAGTGGAAACTACACAGAGAGAATATGGTCTACAACTAATGGATCTCCTCCTTAGTTCCTGTTGGATGTCTTGGGATGGGGTTGTGAGGGTAGAAGCATCATCACAAGGATGCTTTACTCTCAGGGTCACCTGCCTAGTAAATTGTCCAGCAGGGAGGAAGATAAATTTCTTTTATTTCCATCCATATGACCATGACATCTGGTCATACAGCACATACAGCACAGCTTCAGTTGGGGAAGATATTAGCAGACATCATCACTGAACCCAGAAGAGAGGGTGGTGCCCATGAGTGGAGATGCGAGGGTCTATGGCTGAAACTGGGAACTTGGAAATCAAGTGAGACCCAAGCACATTCCAACTGCCAAAGCAAGGAAACCAGCAAACAAACAGCTGATGAAATAAATGTGACATAAAAGACTTGCCCTCCTGGTTCTTCCTGGGCTGTGGAATGCATAGTGATAGAATTTCCAAGTATGATAGTGCATTTGGTTCAAAGAACAGCACTGTAGCATGGGAGAACCTGCACTATAATGTCATAAACTCAGTCTGACTTTGTCTGAGTTTTTCTTCTTTGTGGGCCTCAGTTTCCTCTCCCATAAAGTAAGTAGTTGTTACTAGAAAATTCTGAAGGTACCTTTCATTTCCAATATCCTGTGATCTGGATGGTCTCACAGTCTACCATTTAAAGATAGTTACTCCCAGCCTATGAAAAGACCACCTAGTACAAAAGTATTTCCTACAAGAAAGGACTGTTTAGGGTATTTGTCAAAGATGGTAATCTTTGTATATATAAATGCGCATATTACATAACTGGTAAAGCAGAATTTTTATTTCTTTCCTTTTAAACAAAATCTGAACAAATGAACATAATATATTAAATATTCTATCATGTAAGATTTAACCCCTGAAATGAGAATTTGTCACAACACCAGCAAAATAATAATCAGAACACATTATGGCAGTAAGGTAACTTTGTAAAAATCTTCACCTCATAGATGTTGACTCGGCATTTGTTAACATACAAATTTTATTTTTTTAATTAACACTTTAAAAATTAAATTACCTGATAAGGAGACACTGTAACTATTGGACTGTATTGAAAACAAAACCAGACAAGGGTGCCCTCTATTTTCATGCTAGCTCAACAGTATTAAAAATGTTGTCAGTGTTTTCCATTTATTTTATTTTATTTTATGTATTTATTTATTTTTGAGATGGAGTTTTGCTCTTGTCACCTAGGCTGAAGTGCAATGGCACGATCTCAGCTCACTGCAACATCTGCCTCCTGGGTTCAAGTGATTCTCCTGCCTCAGCCTCCCGAGTAGCTGGGATTACAGGCACCTGCCACCACACCCAGCTAATTTTTGTATTTTTAGTAGAGACGGGGTTTCACCGTGTTGGCCAGGCTGGTCTTGAACTCCTGACCTCAGGTGATCCACCCATCTTGGCCTCCCAAAGTGCTGGGATTACAAGCGTGAACCACTGCACCCAGCCCAGTGTTTTTCATTTCTAAAAACACTTAAAATAAAATCTCAGCAAGACATTTTATACAAATAGGTAGAAAATTCATCCAGAAGCATAAGACAAAATGTCCAAAAACAGGCTGGGCTCACACCTGTAATCCCAGCACTTTGGGAGGCTGAGGCAGGCAGATCACCTGAGGTCGGGAGTTTGAGACCAGCCTGACCAACATGGAGAAACCCCATCTCTACTAAAAATATAAAATTAACCAGGCATGGTGGCACATCCCTGTAATCTCAGCTACTCAGGAAGGCTGAGGCGGGAGAATCGCTTGAACCTGGGAGGAAGAGGTTGCGGTGAGCCGAGATCATGCCATTGTACTCCAGCCTGGGCAACAAGAACGAAACTCCGTCTCAAAAAAAAAAAAAAGAAAGAAATGTCCAAAAACAAATCAAGTATTAATGGAGTTACCTTCAAATTTTTACTACTCAAAGTTACAGCCACTGAAATTATATTGTATCATATTAAAAGGCAGAAATAATTAGTGGAATAGAAATGCAATTCGTGATCCAGAAAAGTTTCAGCCTGTGATAGTCAAAAATTCCTAATCAAGAAGGATTAGAAGGGCTCATTAATAAATGATATTGAGGCCGGGCGCAGTGGATCCCAGCACTTTGGGAGGCCAAGGCAGGCGGATCACCCGAGGTCAGGAGTTCGAGACCAGCCTGGCCAACATACTGAAAACCCCGTCTCTGCTAAAAATACAAAAATTAGTCAGGTGTGGTGGCGGGTGCCTGTAGTCCCAGCTACTCTGGAAGCTGAGGCAGGAGAATCACTTGAACCCAGGAGGTAGATATTGCAGTGAGCTGAGATGGTGCCATCGTACTCCAGCCTGGGCAACAGAGCGAGACTCTGTCTCAAATAAATAAATAAATAAATAAATAAATAATATTGAGGAAAGAACTTCATTCATTTACACAGAAAATATTGTCTATCCTGAGTCAGATACTGAGCTTAAAGAACATGGAGTAAAGAAATTGCAACTGGTAAAATATCTCCTGTATGAATGCCGTTATGTGAGGAAGCACTAATGTCACTGAGGATAATCAAGGATGATCCAGGACTCGAACTGGAGCAACTGGGTGAAAGGAAGCAACACATTACTAGAAATTGAGACTGAGAGGAAGAGACTTTGGAGGTGAAAACAAAAATTTACTTTTGGAAATATGTTTGAGAGTCTATGAGACATCAAAGCAGAGACTTCAAACACATTGTTAGATAGATGAATCTGCACTGCAAAGGAAAGATTTAGGAGCTTTTTCAACCACCTAGTCATTACACTTATTTGCTTTTGTTACCATGCCTTCATTCTTGGGCTAAGAGGTGGGGAGGATATTCACAAGTTTCCTAAATTTTAAGGGAAAAGAATGTAGCCCTTAGAGAGTATTAAGGACTTTTGGGGAGGAGACCCATGGGGAAAGTAGGGCTTTGAAGGAGCCAGGACAACGGAGGAGAGCAGGTTTTACAAATCAATAATGATAAGACCGAATTGGCATGGGAGGTTTCCTGCATTACAGTGTGTATGCGAGTGTGCCCTTGGTGCACATCCTCATTGCCCAGCGCACCTGTCTGCGAGCCCACGTTGATTAGCCTAGAATAAATCTGAAAAAAGTAGCTTTCTACCTATTTGCTTAAGTATCAATGACATAGGGACAAAGGAATCAGTATATCAGAAGTAACACGTTAAAAATGTCATTAAATTAAGAGAAAAGACCGATTTCTAACGTTGTTGCCATATTTCAACATAGTTCTGAATGTTCTAGACAACAAAATATCAAAAAAGGAAAAGAAAAAATAAGTGGAGGTCTAAACATTGGATAGGGCAAGATGATATGTAGGAAAGCATGAAGGTGGCCCACTCGTCTACTTGGATGCCCTCTCCATGTGCCTATAGATATAGGGATGTCCTCTACTTTTGCACTAGGTCCATAATAGATCAAGCCTTCTCAAGAGCATTGCTCCCACAATTCTCCCCTTTTTTCCTGAATCATTTTTTCTTTTTTGTTGCTATTGCAATTATTTCAGTATCATCTATATACGCTATAATTTCTCCCATTTCTCACCACTTCCATTCTTTTCTCTATTAACAGAACTCCTCTAGCTTATGATTAGAGCTTTGTGTGATATGTCTTTTTCTATCCTTTTACTTTTAATCTATGTGTTTTATATTTATATTTAAATCATATTTATATTTAAAACTTATATTTGAGTCTTCCTTTTTTATTCATTCTAAGATTTCTAACTTTCAATTGGAGTTTTTAGACCACTTATGTATAATGTACATGTAAGTAGTTGGATATAAAATGACCATCATACTATTTTCTGTTTTATCATTCAGTAATTTATTCCTTTTTGCCTGTTTTCCTACCTTCTTTTGGGCTAACTGAATATATTTTAGCCTTTCACTTTATTTCCACTACTGGATTATTAGCTACAAATTCTGGTTTTTTTAGTGTTTTCTCAGTTTATAATATGAAGTTTTAATTTATCTACTTAAATTTAACATGTCTACTTTTTGAATTCTACTTTCAAATGATATGATACCATCTCATAAGGTAAAATGTGAAAACCTTAAAACAATATCTTCTATTTTTCCATTCCTATTGTTTATTATTTTTTCTATTCATGACATACATTTTACATCTGTGTAAGTTAAAGTTTATTATCTTTTTAGCGTCTTTAATAATTTACATTAAATAAAATCAACCCATTTTAAGTATACAGTTTGATGAGCTTTGGCAAATCTAGGCAGCCGTGTAATCACCACCAAAATCAAGATACAGAATTGCCTCCATTAAAATAAGTTCCCTCGTGTGCCTTTGCCATCAGTCTCTGCCCCCAGCCTGCCAGGCCTCCCATCCTCCTTGACAATCATGGTGCTGATTTAGATCACTGTAGTTTTGCCTTTTCTAGAAGTTCATATAACATAAATCATACTGTATATAGTATTTTTATCTTTTTTCCTTCACTTAACATAATGCTTTGGAGATTCATCCTTATTCTTCCATGTCTGAGTAGTTTGTTTCTTTTAAATGCTGAATGTGTTACTTTATATACATATACCACCAGATTTTTATTCAAGAGTTAATAGATATTTGGTGTTTTCCCCACAGGTTTTGACTATTATAAATAAGGCCCACATGAACTTTATGCATGGGTGTGCAGTGGATAATATGATAAGGGTAACTTTATTAGAAACTGACAGGCCAGGCACAGTGGCTCATGCCTATAATCCAGCATTCTGGGAGGCTGAGGCAGGTGGATCGCCTGAGGTCAGGAGTTCAAGACCAGCCTGGCCAACGTGGTAAAACCCCATCTCTACTAAAAATACAAAATTAGCCAGATGTGGTGGTGCATGCCTATAATCCCAGCTACTCAGGAGGCTGAGGCAGGAAAATCACTTGAACTTGGGAGGCAGAGGTTGCAGTGAGCGGAGATCGTGCCATTGCGCTCCAGCCTAGGCAAGAAGAGCAAGACTCTGTCTCAAAAAAAAAAAAGAGAGAGAGAGAAAGAAGGAAAAAGAAACATTCCAATTATTTTCCAAATTGGATATACCACTATTACATTCCTACCAATATATGAGGGATCCAGTTACTACACATCTTCATCAATACTTGATATTGTCAGTCTTTTTAATTTTTAGCCACTCTGGAGTAGGTAGTATATTTTTCTAATGACTAAAGATGTTAAGCGTTATTTCAAATGCTTACTTACATTGGTATATCTTCTTTAATGAAGTGCCTGTTCAAATATTTTGCCTATTTTACTTTGGGTTGTCTTATTTTACTGAGTTATTAGGCTTCTTTATATATTCACGCTACATATCCTTTAATACATAACAATATAATATTAAAAGTCTGGGAGGTTTTTCATAGAAATTTGCAAGCTGATTCTAAAATGCATAGGGCAAAGCAAAGACCCTATAACAGCCAAAAGTATGAGAACAAAGTTGAAAGACATGTTACTTCATTTCAGGACCTACTCTAAGCCATGTAATCGATGTGTACAGGATTGACATACAGAAAACTACAAAATCATGATTTTAAAAACCAAAGAAGATATAAATAAATTGGAGAAGACACAAATAAATAGATTCTGTGTTCATGGATTGAAGACTCAATATTGTTAGAATGTCCATTTTTCCCAATTTGATCTATAGATTGAATGCAGTATCAATCAAAATCTCAGAAGCTATTTTGTAGCTATTAATGAACTAGCCCTAAATTTTATTTGGAAAGGCAAAAGCCATAGAGTAGCCAATACAATATTGAAGAATAACAAAGTAGGGGGACTCACACCATCTGATGTCAAGACCTACAGATGGCAAATAAGCAGATGAAAAGATGCTCAACATTATAAGTTATTAGGGAATTGCTAATAAAAACAACAAAGAGATACCACTGCACACCTATTAGAATGGCTGAAATCCAAAAAACTGACATTATCAAATTCTTGGGAAGGATGTGGAGCAGCAGGAACTCTCATTCATTGCTGGTGGGAATGCAAAAAATGCAAAATGGTACAGGCACTTTGATAGTTTGACAGTCTCTTACAAAATTAAACATAATCTTACCATACCATCCAACATTTATGCTTCCAGGTATTTATCCAACTGAGTTGAAAAATGTGTGTTCACATAAAATCTCCACATGAATATTTATGGCAGCTTTACAGTCAATCCTCCTTACCTGCAGGTTTTATATTTGTGATTCACCTATTTTCTAAAATTAACTTGTAACCCCAAAATCAATGCTCATGATACTTTTGTGGTCATTCAAAGACGTGCAGAGAGTAGTGAAAAATTTGAGTCACCCAAAGTGGACACTCCCAACTGAGCTTGAGCAACTGAGCTTCCCAACTCTGCCTTCTTGTTTCAATTCTCACATTGTAGACAAGTAACTCTTTTGCATTCGATTTAGTGTCACATTTTTTATGCATTTATGTTTTTTGTTGGTGATTTCACTGTTTAAAATGGCCCCCAAGCATAGTGCTAAAGTGCTGTCTGGTATTTCTAAGTACAAGAAGCTTGTGATGAGCTTTACAAAGAAAATACCTATGCTAGATAGGTTTGAATCCGGCAAAAGTTACAGTGTGGTTGGCCATGAATTCAATGTTAGTGAATAAGCATATGGTACATCCAGACAAAGGAATAGGAAATTCACTGATCTGTATGTGAGGTCCTATGGAAAGTGCTAAAATAACAGGACAAAGCTATGGGAAAGATAGAAAAGCAACTAAATTTTAAATTTATAAAATGATTAGCAATATTTAAAATGCATAGTGCCCTCTCACCCCTCCTTTTCAACATCATTCTGGAAGTCCTAATGCAGTAAGACAAAAGTAAAATTAAAGTATTTGTGTGTGTGTGTGTGTGTGTGTGTGTATATATATATAATATATATGTGTGTGTATATATACATATGAGGAAGAAGTAAAACTGTCTTTGTTCACAGATAATATGATCATCTATGTAAAAAAATCCAAAAGATTGATGTAAAGACTCCTGGAACTAACAAGCAATTATTGCAAGGTTGCAGGATGCAAGATTAATATACAAAAGTCAATCACTTTCCTATATATCATCAATGTAAAAATTGAATTTGAAGTTAAAAACACAATACCATTTACATTACCACCCCCACCAAAGAAACACTTAGGTAAAAATCTAGCAAACTATGTACAAGATCTATACAAAGAAAACTACAAAACTGGTGAAATAAATCAAACTGTAACTAAATAGAGAGATATACCACGTTTGTGAATAAAAAGACTCAATATTGTTAAGAAGGCAATCTTTTCAAGTTGATCTATAGATTCAACTTATGTCAATCTATTGATTGATTTATAGATTGAATCTATAGATTCAATGCAATCCCAACCAAATCCCAGAAAGTTATTTTGTGACTATCAACAAACTGACTGCCTAGTTTATATGGAGAGGTAAAATACCCAGGATAACCAGGATAACCAACAATATTGTGGGAGAAAAATAAATGAGAGGACTGACACTATCTAACTTCAAGACTTACTATAAAGCTATAAATATCCAGATAGTGTGGTATTGGACATAGACAAATAGATTACTGGAATAGAATATATATATACAGCCCAGACATAGATCCACACAAATATAGTCAACTGATCTTTGACAAAGGAGCAAAGGCAATGCAATGGAGAAAACATAGTCTTTTCAACAAATGATTTTGGAACAACTGGACATCTACATGCAATAAAATGAATCTACACACAGGCTTTATACCCTTCACAAAAATTAACCTAAAAATAAATCAAATGCCTAAATGTTAAAGATGAAACTCTAAAACTCCTAGAATATAACACAGGAGAAATTCTAAATGATTTGGGGTATGGAGGTAACTTTTTAGATGCAACACCCAAGGCATGATCCATGGACATAATCATTGATCAGATAGACTTCATTAAAATTCAGAATTTCTCCTTTCAGAAAGATGTTGTCAAGGGAATGAGAAGACAAACCACAGACTGGGAACAAATATTTGCAAAAGACTTATTCCATAAAGGACTATTATCCAAAATATACAAAGAGCAATAAGAAAATGAATAATGCAATTAAAAAGTGGGCAAAATGACAGACACCTCACTAAAAAATAAATACAGATGGAAAATAATCATCTAAAAAGATGCTCCGTATAAATGTCATTAGGTAACTGCAAATTAAAACAACGAGATACCACTACACACCTATTAGAATAGCCAAAGTCAAAAATACTGACAACACCAAATTCTTGTGAGGATGTGAAGCAACAGAAATTCTCATTCGCTGCTGGTGGGGATACAAAATGGTATGGTCACTTTGGAAGATAGTTTGTCAGTTTCTTAAAAAACTAAACATACTCTTACCATATAATCATTTGGGTATTTACTCAAATTAGTCAAAAGTGTATATCCACAGAAAATTTTGCACATGGATGTTTATAGCCACTTTATTCACAGTTGCCAAAAAATTGGAATCAAACAAGATGACCTTCAGTTGAGAAGTAGATAAACTGTCATACATCCAAACAACAGAATATTATTCAACCCTAACACTAAAAAGAAATGAGCAATCAAGACATAAAAACACATGAAGGAAACTTAAATGCATATTACCAAGCAAAAGAAGGTACTCTGAAAAGGGTTCATAGAGGATGGTTCCAACTATATGACACTCTAGAAAAGACAAAACTGTGGAGACAGTGAAAAGATCAATGGTTGCCAGGGGTTGTGGGGAGGGAGGGATGAGTAGGCAGAGCACAGAGGATTTTTAGGGCAGTGACAACATTTTGTATGATGTTATAATGACAGATACATGTCAGCATACATTTGTCAAAACCCATAGAATGTACAGCAAGAATGAGACTTAATGTAAACTGTAGACTTTTGGTGATAATGATGTATCAATGTATGTTAATTAATTATAATGAAAGGACCACTCTAGTGTGGGATATTGATAGTTGGGGAGGCTGTGCATGTTTAGGGACAGAGGTATATGAGAACTTTATACAATTTCAGCTCAATTTTGCTGTGTCAGGAGAAAAGCTGAGGCAAGACTTGCTAGTCTGACATAATATAAAAAGAGTCTTGGAACATGTCCTGGGTCCAGAGTTTAAAACCTCTTGTGCCCTATGGAACACCAAGCTCTGTGCTTAAGGGTGGAAGGCTGCCCTGCCACACTACAACCTAAGCCCAGGGCATAAAACCCCTCGTGGCTTGGATGGAATCCAGGACTCAGGGCATAAAACCCCTCATGGCCTCTGGAATGTGTCTAGACTTGCTGGCTCCTTGTTTCTAGCAATTCCAGGCACATAGATCGATTGTATCTTAAACTAGAAGAACAGGTTTCCCATTATCTCCATATGCTTCAAAGAAAATGCTAAACCATCACAGCTGTAGATCATGCACTTGATGAATCGCCACCTTTCAACCCCCACATCCTCACCACCTGTTTCTTTGTTTGATCACCAATAAATAGCGTGGGGTCCCAGAGCTTGGGGCCTTTGCAGCCTCCATACTAGCATTGGCCCCCTGGACCCACCCTATGTACTCTTAACTTGTCTCATTCCTTTGACTCCACCGGACTTCATAGCCCCCATGGCCTGGTGTTGGGTCTGATCACCCCAACATTCCTGGCACCCAATGTGGGGCGATGAAGACTCTGGCAAAGGAATGCTACAGCGTGTGGAAGCAGAGGATGCATCATCAGAGGACACCCGAGGATGACTGAAGGAAGCTCAGCAGGTAAGCTGGGTGCTTGGAAGAACCAGGGTAACTATGGGGCAAAGTGAAAGTAAACATACTGCTTATTTAAATTTCTTAAGGCATTTATTACAGAGAGGGGGAGTGAAGGTTAGTACTCAGAATTTGTTAACACTTTTTAGTACAGTAGAGCAGTTTTGTTCATAGTTCCTAGAACAAGGGACTATCGAGTTGGATGAATGGGACAGAATTGGAAGAGAGTTTAAAAAGGTGTATAAACATGGAGCAAAAATTCCAGTTTCTGCCTGGTCACTGTGGGCATTAATAAAGGCGGCTCTTGAGCCATTTCAAACAGATGATGAGGCAGATTCAGAAGAGGAAGAGAAAGATGAGTGTAAAAAACTAACTTCAGATTCTGAATATGAGGAGCAAAAACCAGAGGAAATTAAAGAAAAGAAAGGGAAACCGAAAAGGGTATGTTTTACTAGCCCGTTGGCTCTGCCTGCTGAACTAAGTGAATGGCCACCTCTTCCCCATCCCCCTAATGGGCAAGAAGATGAATTAGCTGCAAAAGTTACCCCTCCTGTAGTGGCAATATTAAAATTTGGAGCAATTGGTGGTGCTACACAAAATTCTATTCAAAAGGCTAGAGCTATGGGAGACCTTGAAGCATAGCATTTTCTAGTTACTATAACCTGGCAAGGAGGACAGAATATAACCAATTGGGCCACCTTTTCCTTTAAGTTGTTAAAGGAATTCAAGCAGGCCATTAGTCAATATGGGCCAAACTCTCCTTTTGTGCAAACTTTGCTAAGAAATATGGCTCTTGATAGTAGGTTAATACCACATGATTGGGATACTTTAACAAAATCTGTTCTGATTCCATCTCAATACTTATAGTTTAAAACCTGGTGGGCTGACGAGGCTCAAACTCAGGCAAGGGAAAACACACAAGCACAGCTGCCTGTGCCTGTTTCCTTTGAACAGTTAATGGGGGTTGGCCCTAATTGGGGTCGATTAGAAAATCAAGCAGTAATGGAGGATGTTCATCTGCACTTTGTGTGCTTATGGGCATGGGAAAGGATAAATGTTACTGGAGAAAAATATCCTTCTTTCAGTTCTGTCCAACAGGGACCTAAAGAACCATATATTGATTTTATTGCTTGGCTCCAAGAGGCTGCGTATAAGCCATAACTGATAAAACAGCTCAAGATATTGTAATACAACTTCTTGCATATGATAATGCTAATGCAGAGTGTCAAAATGCTATTAGACCTATGAGAGGGAAGGCTTATTTGGCTGAATATATTAAGGCTTGTGATGGCATTGGAGGTAACTTACATAAGTCTATTCTTTTAGCTCAGGCTATGGCTGGATTAAAAGTCGGAAAAAATATGCCCCATTTTTCAGTTTCTTGTTTTAATTGTGGGCAATTTGGACATACAAAATAGGAATGTAAAAAAGGAAATCAAAAGGCAAGAACTACTACCATCAAACAACAGAAAAGCCCTGGTATATGCCTCCATTGTAAAAAAGGCAATCACTGGGCAAATCAGTGTCACTCTAAATTTAGCAAAGATGGACAACTTCTTTTGGGAAATGGGAAAAGGGGCCCACCTCAGGCCCCTCAACAAACTGAGGCATATCCGACACAGCCAATGCCATTACAAATGTACAATAATTTTTCCCCACCACAGCAGGCAGTGCTGCCGTAGACCTCTGCAGTGCAATTCCCATCTCCCTACTTCCTGGAGAGCCACCAAAAAAGGTCCCCATAGGGGTTAGGGGCCCTTTACCCTCAGGAACAGTTGGTTTATTGCTTGGAAGATCTAGTTGAAATTTAAGAGGTGTCACTGTGCATACTGGAATAATTGATTCTGATTATACTGGAGAGATTCAACTAGTTATTAGTTCCTCAACTCCATGGTCTGCTTCCCCAGGAGAAAGAATTGCTCAGTTGCTGCTACTGCCTTACACAAAACTAGGGAGCAGCACAGTGAAAAGAACAGGAGGCTTTGGTAGTACTAATCCAGCAGGCAAGGCTGTATATTGGGTTGATCAAGTGTCTGACAAAAGACCTATTTGTACAGTAACCATTCAGGGAAAGGATTTTGAGGGGCTAGTAGATACTGGAGCTAATGTTTCTATTATTGCTTTAAATCAATGGCCCCAACACTGGCCCAAACAAAAGGCAAAAGCATCCATTGGTATTGCTGGAGTAGGAGTTGCTTCAGAAGTTTTTCAAAGTTCCTTGATTTTGCCATGTCTAGGGCCAGATGGCCAGGAAGGGACAATCCAACCTATTATTATACCTATTCCTGTCAATGTATGGGGTAGAGACTTATTGCAACAATGGGGTGCTGAAATATCTATTCCTATGGACCAATATAGTAATAATAGTAAACAAATGATGAAAAATATGGGATATCTCCCAGGAAAAGAATTAGGAAAAATGAAAGTGGCCAATTAGAATCTTTAGAATTAAAAGGGCAAACAGATTGAACCGAATTGGGGTATCATTTTTAGGAGCAGCCATTGTTGAGCCTCCTGCTCCCAATCCTCTTGTTTGGCTAACTGCCAAACCAGTTTGGGTGGAGCAATGGCCACTGAAACAGGAAAAACTGGAGGCTTTAAAAGAATTGGTGCAGGAACAATTGCAAAAGGGACACATAGAGCCTACTTTCTCTCCTTGGAATTCTCCTGTGTTTGTCAGTATGAAAAAATCAGGGAAATGGAGAATGTTAACAGATTTACAAGCTGTTAATGCTGTAATTCAACCCATGGGTGCACTGCAACCAAGGCTGCCCTCCCCAGCCATGATTCCAAAAATACTGGCCTCTTATAGTAATAGATCTAAAGTATTGCTTTTTTGTCATTCCTTTAGCTACCCAAGATTACGAAAAATTTGCTTTTACTGTTCCTGCCATAAATAACAAAGAACCAGCAGACAGATACCATTGGAAAGTACTACCACAGGGCATGTTAAATAGCCTGACTATTTGTCAAACCTATGTTGGGAAAGTTATTAAGCCAGTTAGAGAACAGTTTTAAAAATGTTATAGTATTCATTACATGGATGATATTCTATGTGCAGCTGAAACTAGGGAAGAATTAATGTTATGCTACAAACAGTTAGAAAAGACTATAACAGCAGCAGGCTTAATTATAGCCCCTGATAAAATTCAAACTTCTACTCACTTTCAATATTTAGGGATGAAAGTAGAACAAAGTACTACTAAGCCTCAAAAGGTTCAAATTCGAAGAGATAATTTAAAAACACTGAATGATTTTCAAAAATTACTAGGAGACATTAATTGGGTTTATCCCACTTTAGGTATTCCTACCTATGCTATGTCTCACCTCTTTTCTACTTTACAAGGTGATTCTAACCTTAACAGTAAACATTCCCAGTCCAAAGAAGCATTGGAGGAACTTCAATTAAATGAAGAAAAAATTCAACAAGCTCAAGTGGAACAAATTGACCCAATGCAGCCATTACAGTTTTTAGTTTTTCCTACTAAGCATTCCCCTACAGGAGTTATTGTTCAACAAAATGATCTAGTTGAGTGGCTTTTTCTACCTCACAATACAACTAAAATGCTAACTATACCTAGATCAAATTGCTGTGCTAATAGGTCAAGCAAGGCTGCCCACAACAAAATTAATGGGATATGATCCAAATCAAATTATAGTTCCATTAACTAAACAACAAATTCAACAAGCTTATATTAATTCCCAGGAATAGCAAGTTAATTTGGCCGGTTTTATTGGCATTCTTGATAATCATTATCCTAAGTCTAAAATCTTCCAGTTTCTAAAATTGACATCATGGATATTGCCTTCCATTACTCAAAAAGCCCCTATTTGAAGGGGCCATTACTGTTTTTACTGATGGGTCTAGTAATGCAAAAGCCTCATTTGTAGGACCTCAACAACAAGTTTTTCAAACTGACTTTGCTTCTGCTCAAAGGGCTGAACTTATGGCTGTGATAACAGTGTTGAAAACTTTTAAACAGCCAGTAAGCATTGTTTCCGATTCAGCTTATGTGGTGCAAGTCAGGCAAAATATTGAATGTGCCTTAATTTGGAATGTAACTGATGACCAACTTAATCTTTTATTTCATTCTTTGCAGCAAGCAGTATAAGGACATTCCCCTTTCTATATTACTCATATAAGAGCACATACTAACCTCCCTGGTCCCACTTTATGCCTTAACCTGCCTTTTCTCATTCCTTTGACTCCACCAGACTCCATTGCCCCCATGGCCTGGTGTTGGATCTGATCACCCCAACAGCTATGAGCCTAAAACTTTTCTAAAATATGAAATTTATTTTAAAAAATAGATAGTGGACCACATTGCTGTGAGGCTGAAAGCCAAATAAATTTATAGTCACATTATTCAGGGTGAGGAATATGCTAAATCTTTTTGGTTAGTGCTGGCTAGGTCACATGTTTTGAAAGGTGATATAGTATGAAAAATGTTAAGCCAGGTGCAGTGGCTCATGCCTGTAATCCCAGCACTTGAGAGGCTGAGGCGAGCAGATCACCTGTAGTCAGGAGTTCGAGACCAGCCTGGCCAACATGGTGAAACTCCGTCTCTACTAAAAATACAAAAAAAAATTAGCTGGGCTTGATGGCACATGCCTGTAATACCAGCTACTCAGGAGGCTGAGGCACTAGAATCGCTTGAACTGGGAGGCAGAGGTTGCAGTGAGCCAAGATCGCATCACTGCACTCCAGCCTTGGCTACAGAGCAAGACTCTGTCTTCTGTCTCAAAAAAAAAGAGAGAGAGAAAAGTATTACATGTGCAGGTAATACAGGTTCAGAGGGTAAGGAAGCTACAGAGAAATTTTTAGAATACCTGCTAAGCATTATATGGGAAAAGAGTTGTGTAAAACAGTAAGTTTTCAACACTGATGAGACTGGTTTGTTTTACAAGCACATTGGCAAACGAACCTATATTATGCAAATGACCTTCAAAGCCCCTGTTTTTAAATCATGCAAAGACTGTGCAATTAATTCTTTGTAAGAAATATGTATTAAATAAGGTGTCTTTAAACAGAAGCACACACAAAACAAGGTTATCTATTAATCATTTGATGAAACTGTGACCACAGATTTGGAGGAACCTAACCTTGTATTTCTGCAAGGAGCGATGGTTCTATATTCACTAATTTAATGTTCACAACAACATTATAGAACATAACTACCATAAATAATTATAACTAACTGTATTTATAATTGTTCAAAACTGGAAGTAAGCAGGATGTTCTTCAGTAAGTTAATGGATAACAAACTGTGGTACATCCATACAATGGAATGTCATTCGGCAATAAAAAGAAATGAGCTATCGGGCCATGAAAACAGACATGGATGAATCTTAAATGCATATTGGTAAGTGAAAGAAACCAGTGTGAAAAGGCTACAACCTGTATGATTTTAATTATATGACCTTTTGGAAAAGGCAAAACTATACAGAAAGTAAAAATATTACTGGTTGCTAAGAGTTCATGGGGAAGGGGAAGAAAATTGAATAGGTGAATCAGGGATTTTTTAGGGCAGTGAAACTGTTTTGTATGATACTATCATTGTGGTTACATGACACTATGCACCTACCAAGGCCCATTAAACTATGTAGCAAAAAAGAATGAACCTAAATGTATGCAAATTTAAAATATATCTTTTAGGAGACTGGGGGAATCCCAGGTTTAAATGCTGAATTCACATCACTGAAGTGGTTAGGGGGAAAAGGTATAGACGTAAATACCTTTGGAAATCAGTAGAGTCTATAAGACTAAAGGCAAAAGCACCTGTACATAAGAACTCTATTCTAGTTAATAAACTTGTTTTCCAGAGGGGGAATAGGTTAACGATTCTGATACTGCCATCCATGTGTATGTGAACAGTTAAGTAAATAGATGGCAGATGGTGAAAGATAGATTTCTCTCACTGTTGAAATGGGAATTTACAAATAAGCAAGGGAGAAGCCTGGAAGTATCTATGTAATAATAGGTGAGAGTTGGAAACATCAGAATGAACTCATGTTTAACTTAACATAACTAGAAATGATTACATAAAGGAATATTTATAGATATGCGTATATACACAAGTACATATGCACACATGTATTTCCTGCTCTCGATTGAGAGGGCCTGGAGCAATGACATCCCAGTAACAATCACATCTAGCACCCAAATCTTGGGGTTTTTTCACTTTTCCTTTTTGTAATTTGTAATTTGTCATTTTTATTAGTACATAGTAGGTGTACATATTTATGTATTACATAAGATATTTTGATACATGCTTGCAATGTGTAATAATCACATCAGGGTAAATGGGGTATCAGTCACTTTAAGCATTTATTCTTTATGTTACAAACAACCCAATTATACTCTTAGTTATTTTTAAATGTACAATTAAATAATTTTTTACAGGCCAGGTGCAGTGGTTCACACCTATAATCCCAGCACTTTGGGAAGCCAAAGTGAGTGGATCGCTTGAGCCCAGGAGTTCAAGACCAGCCTGGGCAACATCGTAAAACTCTATCTCCACAAAAAAAAAAAAAAAATTAGCTGGGTGTGGTAGTATGCACCTGTAGTCCCAGCTACTCAGGAGGCTGAGGCAGGAGGTTCTACTGGGCCTGGGAGATTGAGGCTGCAGTGAGCCATGATCATGATAGAACAACACCCCATCTCAAAAAAAAATTTATTTTTTTACCGTAGCCACCCTGTTATGCTAGCAAATACTAGATCTTATTTCTTACCATTTTTTGTACCCATTAACCATCCCCAATTCCGCCCCACCCCCCAACTACCTTTCACAGCCTCTAATAACCATCCTTCTACTCTCTATCTCCATGAGTTCAATTGTTTTAATTTCTAGTTCTCACAAATAAGTGCAAACATGAGAAGTTTGTCTTTCTATGCCTCATTTATTTTACTTAATATAATGACCTTCAATTCTATCCATGTTGTTCCAAATGACAGGATCTTATTCTTTTTTTGTGGCTGAATAATACTCCATTGTGTATATGTATCACATTTTCTTTATCCATTCATCTGTTGATGGACACTTAGGTTGCTTCCAAATCTTGGCTGTTGTGAATAGTGCTGCAATAATCATGGGAGTACAGGTATGTCTTTGATATACTAATTTTCTTTCTTTTCAGTATATACCCAGCAGTGGGATTGCTGGATCATATGGTAGCTCTATTTTTAGTTTTTTGAGAAACTTCCAAACTGTTCTCCATAGTGGTTGTGCTAACTTACATTCCCACCAACAATGTACAAAGGTTCCCTTTTCTCCACATCCTCACCAGCATTTGTTATTACCCATCTTTTGGATAAAAGCCATTTTAACTGGGGTAAGATAATATCACATTGTAGTTTTTGCATTTCTCTGATGATCAATAATGTTGAGCACCTTATACCTGTTTGCCATTTATGTCTTCTTTTGAGAAATGTCTATTCAGCCCTTTTGCCCATTTTTTAGTCAGAGTATGGGATTTTTTCCTATGGAATTGTTTGAGCTCCTTATACATTCTGGTTATTAATTCCCTGTCAGATGGGTAGCTTGCAAATATTTTCTCCCATTCTGTGTGTTATCTCTTTACTTTTTTATTTTTCCTTTTCTGTGCAGGAGTTTTTTAAATTGATGTGATCCCATTTGTCCTTTTTTGCTCTGGTTGCCTGTGCTGGTTGTGTATTACTCAAGAAATCTTTGCCCACTCAAATGTCCTGAAGAATTTCCCCAATGTTGTCTTTTAGTAGTTTCATAGTTTGAGGTCTTAGATTTAAGTCTTTGATCCACTTTTTATTTTTTGTATATGGTGAGAGATGGAGATCTACTTTTATTCTTCTGCGTAAAGATATCCAGTTTTCCCAGCACCATTTATTGAAGAAAATGTATGTTTCCCTAATGTATGTTCTTGGCACCTTCATGAAACATGAGTTCACTGTAGATGTATAGATTTATTTCTAAGAGAGTGGATAAACTGGCAACAACCAACACAGACTAGGTTTGTGTTGAACTTCATGAAACATGAGTTCACTGTAGATGTATAGATTTATTTCTAAGAGAGTGGATAAACTGGCAACAACCAACACAGACTAGGTTTGTGTTGAACTTCATGAAACATGAGTTCACTGTAGATGTATAGATTTATTTCTTTTTTTTTTTCTTTTATTATTATTATTATTATTATTATTATTATTATTATTATTATACTTTAGGTTTTATGGTACATGTGCGCAATGTGCAGGTAAGTTACATATGTATACATGTGCCATGCTGGTGCGCTGCACCCACCAACTCGTCATCTAGCATTAGGTATATCTCCCAATGCTATCCCTCCCCCCTCCCCCCACCCCACAACAGTCCCCAGAGTGTGATGTTCCCCTTCCTGTGTCCATGTGTTCTCATTGTTCAATTCCCACCTATGAGTGAGAATATGCGGTGTTTGGTTTTTTGTTCTTGCGATAGTTTACTGAGAATGATGATTTCCAATTTCATCCATGTCCCTACAAAGGACGTGAACTCATCATTTTTTATGGCTGCATAGTATTCCATGGTGTATATGTGCCACATTTTCTTAATCCAGTCTATCATTGTTGGACATTTGGGTTGGTTCCAAGTCTTTGCTATTGTGAATAATGCCGCAATAAACATACGTGTGCATGTGTCTTTATAGCAGCATGATTTATAGTCCTTTGGGTATATACCCAGTAATGGGATGGCTGGGTCGAATGGAATTTCTAGTTCTAGATCCCTGAGGAATCGCCACACTGACTTCCACAAGGGTTGAACTAGTTTACAGTCCCACCAACAGTGTAAAAGTGTTCCTATTTCTCCACATCCTCTCCAGCACCTGTTGTTTCCTGACTTTTTAATGATTGCCATTCTAACTGGTGTGAGATGGTATCTCATTGTGGTTTTGATTTGCATTTCTCTGATGGCCAGTGATGGTGAGCATTTTTTCATGTGTTTTTTGGCTGCATAAATGTCTTCTTTTGAGACGTGTCTGTTCATGTCCTTCGCCCACTTTTTGATGGGGTTGTTTGTTTTTTTCTTGTAAATTTGTTGGGGTTCATTGTAGATTCTGGATATTAGCCCTTTGTCAGATGAGTAGGTTGCGAAAATTTTCTCCCATTTTGTAGGTTGCCTGTTCACTCTGATGGTGGTTTCTTTTGCTGTGCAGAAGCTCTTGAGTTTAATTAGATCCCATTTGTCAATTTTGGCTTTTGTTGCCATTGCTTTTGGTGTTTTAGACATGAAGTCCTTGCCCATGCCTATGTCCTGAATGGTAATGCCTAGGTTTTCTTCTAGGGTTTTTATGGTTTTAGGTCTAACATGTAAGTCTTTAATCCATCTTGAATTGATTTTTGTATAAGGTGTAAGGAAGGGATCCAGTTTCAGCTTTCTACATATGGCTAGCCAGTTTTCCCAGCACCATTTATTAAATAGGGAATCCTTTCCCCATTTCTTGTTTTTGTCAGGTTTGTCAAAGATCAGATACTTGTAGATATGTGGCATTATTTCTGACGGCTCTGTTCTGTTCCATTGATCTATATCTCTGTTTTGGTACCAGTACCATGCTGTTTTGGTTACTGTAGCCTTGTAGTATAGTTTGAAGTCAGGTAGTGTGATGCCTCCAGCTTTGTTCTTTTGGCTTAGGATTGATTTGGCGATGCGGGCTCTTTTTTGGTTCCATATGAACTTTAAAGTAGTTTTTTCCAATTCTGAGAAGAAAGTCATTGGTAGCTTGATGGGGATGGCATTGAATCTGTAAATTACCTTGGGAAGGATGGCCATTTTCATGATATTGATTCTTCCTACCCATGAGCATGGAATGTTCTTCCATTTGTTTGTATCCTCTTTTATTTCCTTGAGCAGTGGTTTGTAGTTCTCCTTGAAGAGTTCTTTCACGTCCCTTGTAAGTTGGATTCCTAGGTATTTTATTCTCTTTGAAGCAATTGTGAATGGGAGTTCACTCATGATTTGGCTCTCTGTTTGTCTGTTATTGATGTATAAGAATGCTTGTGATTTTTGCACGTTGATTTTGTATCCTGAGACTTTGCTGAAGTTGCTTATCAGCTTAAGGAGATTTTGGGCTGAGACAATGGGGTTTTCTAGATATACTATCATGCCATCTGCAAACAGGGACAATTTGATTTCCTCTTTTCCTAATTGAATACCCTTGATTTCCTTCTCCTGCCTAACTGCCCTGGCCAGAACTTCCAACACTATGTTGAATAGAAGTGGTGAGAGAGGGCATCCCTCTCTTGTGCCAGTTTTCAAAGGGAATGCTTCCAGTTTTTGCCCATTCAGTATGATATTGGCTGTGGGTTTGTCATAAATAGCTCTTATTATTTTGAGATACGTCCCATCAATTCCTAATTTATTGAGAGTTTTTAGCATGAAGGGTTGTTGAATTTTGTCAAAGGCCTTTTCTGCATCTATTGAGATAATCATGTGGTTTTTGTCTTTGGTTCTGTTTATATGCTGGATTACATTTATTGATTTGCGTATATTGAACCAGCCTTGCATCCCAGGGATGAAGCCCACTTGATCATGGTGGATAAGCTTTTTGATGTGCTGCTGGATTCTGTTTGCCAGTATTTTATTGAGGATTTTTGCATCAATGTTCATCAAGGATATTGGTCTAAAATTCTCTTTTTTTGTTGTGTCTCTGCCAGGCTTTGGTATCAGGATGATGCTGGCCTCATAAAATGAGTTAGGGAGGATTCCCTCTTTTTCTATTGATTGGAATAGTTTCAGAAGGAATGGTACCAGCTCCTCCTTGTACCTCTGGTAGAATTCGGCTGTGAATCCATCTGGACCTGGACTTTTTTTGGTTGGTAAGCTATTGATTATTGCCACAATTTCAGCTCCTGTTATTGGTCTATTCAGAGATTCAACTTCTTCCTGGTTTAGTCTTGGGAGGGTGTATGTGTCGAGGAATTTATCCATTTCTTCTAGATTTTCTAGTTTATTTGCATAGAGGTGTTTGTAATATTCTCTGATGGTAGTTTGTATTTCTGTGGGATCGGTGGTGATATCCCCTTTATCATTTTTTATTGCATCTATTTGATTCTTCTCTCTTTTTTTCTTTATTAATCTTGCTAGCGGTCTATCAATTTTGTTGATCCTTTCAAAAAACCAGCTCCTGGATTCATTTATTTTTTGAAGGGTTTTTTGTGTCTCTATTTCCTTCAGTTCTGCTCTGATTTTAGTTATTTCTTGCCTTCTGCTAGCTTTTGAATGTGTTTGCTCTTGCTTTTCTAGTTCTTTTAACTGTGATGTTAGGGTGTCAATTTTGGATCTTTCCTGCTTTCTCTTGTGGGCATTTAGTGCTATAAATTTCCCTCTACACACTGCTTTGAATGCATCCCAGAGATTCTGGTATGTTGTGTCTTGGTTCTTGTTGGTTTCAAAGAACATCTTTATTTCTGCCTTCATTTCGTTATGTACCCAGTAGTCATTCAGGAGCAGGTTGTTCAGTTTCCACGTAGTTGAGCGGTTTTGAGTGAGATTCTTAATCCTGAGTTCTAGCTTGATTGCACTGTGATCTGAGAGACAGTTTGTTACAATTTCTGTTCTTTTACATTTATTGAGGAGAGCTTTACTTCCAAGTATATGGTCAATTTTGGAATAGGTGTGGTGTGGTGCTGAAAAAAATGTATAGTCTGTTGATTTGGGGTGGAGAGTTCTGTAGATGTCTATTAGGTCCGCTTGGTGCAGAGCTGAGTTCAATTCCTGGGTATCCTTGTTGACTTTCTGTCTCGTTGATCTGTCTAATGTTGATAGTGGGGTGTTAAAGTCTCCCATTATTAATGTGTGGGAGTCTAAGTCTCTTTGTAGGTCACTCAGGACTTGCTTTATGAATCTGGGTGCTCCTGTATTGGGTGCATATATATTTAGGATAGTTAGCTCTTCTTGTTGAATTCATCCCTTTACCATTATGTAATGGCCTTCTTTGTCTCTTTTGATCTTTGTTGGTTTAAAGTCTGTTTTATCAGAGACTAGGATTGCAACCCCTGCCTTTTTTTGTTTTCCATTTGCTTGGTAGATCTTCCTCCATCCTTTTATTTTGAGCCTATGTGTGTCTCTGCACGTGAGATGGGTTTCCTGAATACAGCACACTGATGGGTCTTGAGTCTTTATCCAGTTTGCCAGTCTGTGTCTTTTAATTGGAGCATTTAGTCCATTTACATTTAAAGTTAATATTGTTATGTGTGAATTTGATCCTGTCATTATGATGTTAGCTGGATATTTTGCTCATTAGTTGATGCAGTCTCTTCCTAGTCTCGATGTTCTTTACATTTCGGTATGATTTTGCAGTGGCTGGTACTGGTTGTGCCTTTCCATGTTTAGCGCTTCCTTCAGGAGCTCTTTTAGGGCAGGCCTGGTGGTGACAAAATCTCTCAGCATTTGCTTGTCTGTAAAGTATTTTATTTCTCCTTCACTTATGAAGCTTAGTTTGGCAGGATATGAAATTCTGGGTTGAAAATTCTTTTCTTTAAGAATGTTGAATATTGGCCCCCACTCTCTTCTGGCTTGTAGGGTTTCTGCCGAGAGATCCGCTGTTAGTCTGATGGGCTTCCCTTTGATGGTAACCCGACCTTTCTCTCTGGCTGCCCTTAACATTTTTTCCTTCATTTCAACTTTGGTGAATCTGACAATTATGTGTCTTGGAGTTGCTCTTCTCGAGGAGTATCTTTGTGGTGTTCTCTGTATTTCCTGAATCTGAATGTTGGCCTGCCTTGCTAGATTGGGGAAGTTCTCCTGGATAATATCCTGCAGAGTGTTTTCCAACTTGTTTCCATTCTCCCCGTCACTTTCAGGTACACCAATCAGACGTAGATTTGGTCTTTTCACATAGTCCCACATTTCTTGGAGGCTTTGCTCGTTTCTTTTTATTCTTTTTTCTCTAAACTTCCCTTCTCGCTTCATTTCATTCATTTCATCTTCCAGGGCTGATACCCTTTCTTCCATTTGATCGCATCGGCTCCTGAGGCTTCTGCATTCTTCACGTAGTTCTCGAGCCTTGGTTTTCAGCTCCATCAGCTCCTTTAAGCACTTCTCTGTATTGGTTATTCTAGTTATACATTCTTCTAAATTTTTTTCAAAGTTTTCAACTTCTTTGCCTTTGGTTTGAATATCCTCCCGTAGCTCGGAGTAATTTGATCGTCTGAAGCCTTCTTCTCTCAGCTCGTCAAAGTCATTCTCTGTCCAGCTTTGTTCCATTGCTGGTGAGGAACTGCGTTCCTTTGGAGGAGGAGAGGTACTCTGGTTTTTAGAGTTTCCAGTTTTTCTGCTCTGTTTTTTCCCCATCTTTGTGGTTTTATCTACTTTTGGTCTTTGATGATGGTGATGTACAGATGGGTTTTTGGTGTGGATGTCCTTTCTGTTAGTTTTCCTTCTAACAGACAGAACCCTCAGCTGCAGGTCTGTTGGAGTACCTGGCCGGCCGTGTGAGGTGTCAGTCTGCCCCTGCTGGGGGGTGCCTCCCAGTTAGGCTGCTCGGGGGTCAGGGGTCAGGGACCCACTTGAGGAGGCAGTCAGCCCGTTCTCAGATCTCCAGCTGCGTGCTGGGAGAACCACTGCTCTCCTCACAGCTGTCAGACAGGGACATTTAAGTCTGCAGAGGTTACTGCTGTCTTTTTGTTTGTCTGTGTCCTGCCCCCAGAGGTGGAGCCTACAGAGGCAGGCAGGCCTCCTTGAGCTGTGGTGGGCTCCACCCAGTTCAAGCTTCCAGGCTGCTTTGTTTACCTAAGCCAGCCCGGGCAATGGCGGGCGCCCCTCCCCCAGCCTCGCTGCCGACTTTCTGTTTGATCTCAGACTGCTGTGCTAGCAATCAGCGAGACTCCGTGGGCGTAGGACCCTCTGAGCCAGGTGCGGGCTATACTCTCCTGGGGCACCGTTTCCTAAGCCCGTCGGAAAAGCACAGTATTCGGGTGGGAGTGGCCCGATTTTCCAGGTGCCGTCTGTCACCCCTGGAAGGGGAACTCCCTGACCCCTTGCGCTTCCCGAGTGAGGCAATGCCTCGCCCCTGCTTCGGCTGGTGCATGGTGCGCTCACCGACTGACCTGCGCCCAATGTCTGGCACTCCCTAGTGAGACGAACACGGTACCTCAGATGCAAATACAGAAATCACCCGTCTTCTGCGTCGCTCGCGCTGGGAGCTGTAGACCGGAGCTGTTCCTATTCGGCCATCTTGGCTCCTCCGTATAGATTTATTTCTAAGAGAGTGGATAAACTGGCAACAACCAACACAGACTAGGTTTAATATATCTATGCTGTCAATCAAATGGATAAGATAATCATTGACTACAATATATTATGGATGGTAAAAGAAAGGAAGAAAATATCTCCAAAAAATAAATATAATTAGTAAACAAACATAGTAAATGTATTCTTATCACTAAAAAGAAATATAAATTCACAATAATTAATATCATTTCATACTTTTCAAACTAGTACCATATTTTTTAAGCCAGTGGTATTTAATGCAGGGGAGAAACAGTCATTTACCTCAGTTCTGGTATCAGAGTACACTGGCCAATCCTTTTGGAAAGCAATCTGTCAGTGTGTGACAGGAGTCTTACCAATATTTTTACCCATTAACCCACTAGTTCCATTTCAGGAATGATTTTAAATACCAAAGAAATGACCAGTACAAAGGAGTTTAATATAATGTTGTTTATAAGCATGAAAGTATGACTTTACTGTTCTAAACAATGTAAGGAAGTAAATTATAAAAATGTAACAATGAAAAATGCCTAACAACATGCTTAGGAAATTGCTCAGCAAACTTTGGAGAAGATGCTTAATAGAACATTAAAATAACCAAAACCATCTTTCACTATGTATTTAAATTATTATGGAAAAATTCTTATAAAATTAAACAAGGAAAGCTAGATACAATTGTGCAGAGTGGATGACTATTACAGTCAAAAAGCAGAATATTATAAAAGACATTGATTTGGACTTATTTTTTGTGCTCGATTTTATAATAGGGCTTACAGAGAAATAGATGCAAAAAGTTCTATATTTTAAAAGATGTTGCCAACAATTTTGGCCAGATATATTTTCCCTGGACTTATTAATAGATGTTAGAACAGATCTGTTATCTTTAGCCACCACATCACACCTACATCCCAATGTGTACAGGAAATCTAGGAAGAAGACAGGGAGTCTACGATGTTCTCATTCTGTGGAAAAGTGCAACATTCAACTTGGTCACAAAATTGTTCCCCATATGTTCCTCTCCATGCCTGAATTATAGAAATGTCTGAAACTCTGGTAGAATAAAATATCATTCTTCCTTCTATTTGTGGACATTTGATAATTTAAACATATTATTTAAATTGGAAAATGAAGAACCTTGCTAGTGTTATAGAACCAAGTGATTATTACATTTTAAATGAGAAAAATAAATAAAATGGACCTGCAGTTGACCCTAGAACAACGCAGGTTTGAACTGCATGGATCTACTCCTGCCACTCCTGAGAAAGCAAAACCAACCCCTCCTCTTCCTACTCCTCCTCAGCCTACTCAACCTGAAGACTACGAGGATGAAGACCTTTAGAATGGTCCACTTCCACTTAGTGAATAGTAAATATATTTTATTTCCTTATGATTTTCTTAATACATTTTCTTTTCTCTAGCTTACTTCACTGTAAGAATACAGTATATAATACATATAACATACAAAATATGTTAATCAACTGTTTAGTTATTGATAATGCTTCTGGTCAACTGTAGGCTACTAGTAGTTAAGTTTTTGCAGGGCCAAAAGTTATTCACGGTGGCCAGGTGTGGTGGCTTATGCCTGTAATCCCAGCACTTTGGGAGGCCAAGGCAGACGGATAACCTGAGGTCAGGAGTTCAACCTGAGGTCAGGTCAGCCTGGCTAATATACTGAAACCCTGTCTCCACTAAAAATACAAAATTAGCTGGGTGTTGTGGTGGGCGCCTGTAATCCCAGCTACTCAGGAGGCTGAGGCAAGAGAATCGCTTGAACCAGGGAGGCAGAGGTTGCAGTGAGCCTAGATGGCACCATTGCACTCCAGCCTGGGGGACAAGAGCAAGATCCTATCTCAAAAAATAAAAATAAAAAAACAGTTTTTCACAGATTTTCAACCATGTGGGGGGCTGGCACCCCAACCCCTTTGTTATTCAATGGTCAATTGTACAAAATTTTGATATATACACACTAAGTCCACTGGCAACAGAGTAATACCTCATTACACAGAAACAAATGTATGGTAGATGCTAAAATTGATAAGGCCCTATAATATAAAATATAGCCAAATACAAATAAAAACAGCTTAAAAGGAACAAATTACTCAAAAAATCATGCTTAATATATGATATATCAATGTCTTCTTGTTGATAAGCACTTTTTAGAATATGATGTCTAGGAGAAAATGCCTCTGGAACAAGTGGTTAATAATCCCTGAAACTATCAAATTACACAAAGGAGAACTATATACCAAGGTATTATAAGGAACAGTATGTTTCTATGCAGAATTTGTGTTATGACTGCATGAATGTATCATTAGAGAAATTTTCTATCAGCGAAAAGGAAATTTATTTATTTTAGGGTCAGGGTCTTGCTATGTTGCCCAGGCTGGAGTGCAGTGGTGCAACTGTGGCTCACTGCCGCCTTGATTTCCTGGGCTCAAGTGATCCTTCCACCTCAGCCTCCAGAGTAGCTAGGACCACTGGCATGTGCCACCACACCCAGCTATTTTTTTTATTTTTTGTGGAGACAGGGTCTTGCCATGTTGCCCAGGCTGGTCTTGAACTCCTGGCTTCAAGAGATCCTCCTGCCTCAGCCTCCCAAAGCACTGAGATTACAGGCATGAGCCACTGTGCCTAGCCCTCAGGATGTATTTAATGCTAACTCAAACCTTTCTCAGGCCTTTTTTTACACACCCACCTCATTCCAATTGACCATAATCACAACTTTTCTTACTTTTCTTGTCATTGATGTTCCCCATGTAATCCCTCTTCTCAACTGCTACTAAAAATCAAACCACCAAACAAAACATTCAGTGAGCATTATAACTGTAAACAACAGAAGGTGCCCTCTGTGAATAATAGAATGTTTCCATCTTGCATTCCTGGACTTAAGGTGAGACACAGGCTACAACTCCAGGGGCAGGGCTTCCTTAAAATCAAAGTCTGGGCACAGGGGTGGCCTGTTGTAATCATTCTACTTGGGTGCTGGTTATAGTCAGTGTACTGATATCACATGGATGACCATGATTGAGAGAAAGTTACCACAAGGCTCAGGCAAATTCCCTATAATGGAAAAAGAAAAGGGTAAGGCAGCATAGCTGCACAAAGCCAGCCCTATGCCTCCAAGGTTCAGCAGAGCTCCTCACATCACAGGGCTATTCCCTGCAACTTCAGTGTTCTCACTCAGTTGACCATATTTTCTGACCACATTGAGGATTCCATCTGGTCCTCAGAAGGCTAGAGAATCTGGTTACTTATAAGCTGACCCATTAAGGTCACTGTTAATAATCCCAGTACCAAACTGCCATCACACCATTTTAAAAAATTTTTGTAGGAAATTCTGCAAGAGAGATGACCAAAGAGGCAACATAAATGATTGAGATCTTCAAAGCTACCAGTTGATCTATTTTTAATTTAACCTACTTTTCTATATATTTTTATTATTGCAGTAATAACAATGTATTACTTTTTTCTTTTATTTTTCTAAGATATTTTTGTTACAAAGAGTATAAAACATGTATGTGCAGTTTAATAATAATTTTAAATGAGCAATTTTGGACTCTGACATTTGTGAAACAGTCTCTCATTATGGTTTAAATTACACCTCCTAATAATATTCATCATTTATTAATTTGCTTATTGGCTATTTAGAGATCCTCTTTTGTAAAAGAACCATTTAACTGTTTTTCCTATTTAAATTTGTATTTGAAATTTTATTATTTATTTGTAGTACTTCTTTTCATATTCTACATATACCCCCATATCACACATATATACTACATTTATCTTCACTCAATCTTTGGTTTGCTTTTTCACTGTCTTAATGTTGTCTGTCAATGAACAGAAATAACTTAATTTTTATTTTATTCAGTCCAATTAATTAATCTCCTGTTTTAAAAAATAACCCACAAAAGAGTAGATAATAACAATTGCTCATGATGGTTTATTAAAGCAAAAACCACTATAACACTTTCAATATACATTATTCAACTGCAACATACACACATATACACATAATCAAAGAGGTATGCATACATTTTTATATATGGGGATATACCTTTTATATATGGGGATATACATATATATAAGTATACACTTTATATATTTATATATAAATCTTATCAAATTTCAAGGAACTCAAATATACACATACACACATATATAAATTCTTAGGTACATCTATGAATAAATGTTCTAATTAAAAGATAAATAAAAATTAAAAACTTTAAATTCCTTACCAACAAGGAAAGCAAATGTTTTAAAAAATTGATTATTCTAAATATCTTTAAGTTGTATTTGTTTTGATTAGTTAATAAGTTGAGCTGGGTGCAGTGGCTCATGCTTGTGATGCCAGCACTTTGAGAGGCCAAGTGGAGTCCAGGAGTTCGAGACAAGCCTGAGCACTGTGGCAAAACCCTGTCTTCACTAAAACCACAAAAAATTAGTTGGGTGTGATGGCGCATGCCTGAAGTCCCAGCTACTCAGGAGGCTGAGGTGAGAGAATCACCTGAGCCCAGGAAGTCAAGGCTGCAGTGAGCCGTGTTTGCACCACTGCACTCCAACCTGGGAAATGGGAGTGAGAGCCTCTCTCAAAAATAAATTGGCAAGGGACAGTAGGAAATAATCTTTTGCCAAGATAGTCTAGTTTGAATGAAAACATTATACCTCATTGTAAATAAATAAATACAAATTTTCATTCATACTACAGTCTGTTACTACTTACGACTCTAATAAACTATTAAACCAATGCTTCCCTAAATATCCCTATTCTGACCAATCAAACTGTAACAGGTTCCTGTGTAGCCATCAAAATGGATCCATCAAAGAAAATATATTTGAACAGACTTTATGCAAATGAATGTTTGTGAGCTTGTGAACGTTTTTCTTTTTAACTATTTGATCAAAAAATCATTTTTCACAACAAATTTGCCTGGAGGTGATTTCACCTGAGAAGTCCCAGAGAGACTAGGCTTTAGAATGCCAGTTGAAAACTATTTCTTTCCTGCTTGGGGAACAAAACACCACTTTCAACTCCCACTAGATTCTAAGGATTTAGATTTAATGATTATAGGCCATTGCATCAATCTAGATGTTCCAAAGGCCACACCTAGGAGATTCCCATTGGTCCTTATAACAGTCAATGTTATTAAAGTTCTTTCTTACTAAATCTGACTTCATATTGTGACTATAGAACATAAATGCTATTCTCCTGTCCAACAAAGGCAATCACCTGAACCGGCAACCTTAACATAGCTGCGCTGCAGATTGGTTAAACCAAAGTATACTGCATATAAATGAGACATTCGTTTCAGAAACAGGAAAACTAAAGGATATTTTAGAACCTTTGAAAAAAGGACCTGCCCTATGGCTATTTAACTTATTAGTGTAGAATTCACTAAAGCATTTTATCATCAATAGGATTTTATAAACTCAAACACAAAACAAGATTTTAAAAAGTAACCTTCTCCAGTTCATTGTTATTTTTAGCAGAGGCAGCTAAATAAAAATCCTGCAGCCAAGTTGGAGAGAAGATTGCCATACTGGACAGGATGTACGGTAATCTGTATTTGGGGTATAGGAAGGATTTTAAGGCTGAGTTTCTAGATAAAGATTTAATTAGTAAAGATGCAGATGTCCCCCTTGGCTGGGCTTTGAACTCATCAGGAATAGCCAGGACCAGGAAAACTGATGGGGACATCATAATGAGTCCTATGGGTGACCCAAGCTCAGACTTAGGATGTAAGGCCAAAGCTGGGAGTTATGAGTAAACATTCAGTGTTCAAGGAAATAGAGCACTGTTGTAATCCAGACTTGAAGACTCATGAAATACATACTTGAGGGCCATGACGGAGAACACATTCTGGCCATAAGGGAGAAATCTGGGATATGAAGACTGAGAACAATGTCTCAGGATGAAAGTCAGAAAGCTAATCTAAATACCTGTACAGAGGAATGAATGTTCTACTCTGGTTTTAAACAGCCTTGGGAGTATGATCAGAGAATAGTGGGACAGGACTTACCCCTGTAAGGTAGGGATTACCAGCAGCAGGCATTTCCAGCAGAAACTAGATGCTCAGAGTCCAACTTTGCAGTCCTACAAGATGAATTCCCAACTTTTTTCCTATTGTCTGAGACAGTGGTCCAGAATCTGCAGTACTGCACAGAATCCTGGCTGTTGCTACAGCCTATATACCCACTCCTGTATATATATTCCTGTATCATGAAATCCTTTCAAGTCTTCCTCTCGCTTACTTGTCCAGAGATTCCAGGCATTCCTGGGATACACATCTTCCCTAGTAATTATATCGAAGATTCCCCTAGGTGTCTACATGAGTCCCAACCAACTTCTCTCCCACTTGTCATGTCTAGAGTCTGGCAGCAATACCTATTAGGAGGAATTACATGCCCTCCTTTCTGGATGACAGCATCCACAGTAACTGCCAAGTGGCTTACCTCTTAAAAAAAAAAAAAAAAACAGCCTCCACTCCAAAATAATTCCTCACCTCCTGTTTTTCTTCTAATTGAGGTAATGAGCAGGAGTGGGCTTCTACCAGTAATGATTTCAATGTGATTTTCTTACTAAAGGCAAAAAGTAAGAATAACAACAGCAGCATTAGCAGAAACAACTTTGATTTTTGATAGTGCTTCACCCTATAGGAGAATTTATCTGAGTTTTATCTAGACTTACAAACTTAATAAATAATTTTAATAATAACAAATGTCAATGAACAGTTAGGAGTAGGTAGTTTGAAGTGCCTTATATATAATCTCATACTTAATCCTCAAAACCTTACATAGTACTATTATATGCATTTTATATGCTAAGAAATTGAGATACAGAGCTTTGTGTATATTGTACAGGTCATATAGCTAACTAATAGTACAGCTGGAATGTGAACATAGTCTGACACAGGAGTCCACTTAGCCACTGATCTGTGTGGCTCAATTATACTCTAAGCATCAGCTTTTCAGAACTACCCATGTTTTACTGAACATGACTTCATTTTTCCTCAGTCCTGAGCGTTCGAACACATTCTTCATGCCAATTAATTGTCTGTTTGATATTTATTTTCCTAGGTCAATCATATGCTTGCTTTCTCTCTCTTTTTTTTTTTTTTTTTTTTGGAGACAGAGTTTCTGTCTTGTTGCCCAGGCTGGAGTGTAATGGCACAATCTCAGCTCACCGCAACCTCCACCTCCCGGGTTCAAGTGATTCTCCTGTCTCAGCCTCCCAGATAACTGGGATTACAGGCATGAGCCACCACACTCAGCTAATTTTGTATTTTTAGTAGAGACGGGGTTTCTCCATGTTGGTCAGGCTGGTCTCTAACTCCGGACCTCAGGTGACCTACCCACCTTGGCCTCCCAAAGTGCTGATTACAGGCATGAGCCACCACTCCCGGCCAATCATATGCTTTCTTTAAAAATGTGTTCAAATTTCTTCAATGTATTATCATTACTGACCCCTATATAAATCAAAATTTGAGCTCTCTTCATATTAATTACACTGTTAGAATTTCTTGTTTTCACATCCATGTTCTTAAGTGGACCATTTAAAGAGCAAAGACTACACCTCAATCATCTTTATGTTCCATGTGACTGATATGAAAACAGAATCAGTACCATGAGAAAACTGTCTGGAGTAATCTTGACTTGGCTGCTATGATTTTCCATATTATTTCTAGGGAGTAGCCTTTGTAAATGGCCTTGAGGAACCACAGCACCATCACCGAGTTCCTCCTCCTTAGGCTGTCTGCCGACCCCAACATCCAGGCTCTGCTCTTTGTGCTGTTCCTGGGGATTTACCTCCTGACCATAATGGGGAACCTGATGCTGTTGCTGGTGATCACGGCTGATTCTTGTCTCCATACACCCATGTATTTCTTCCTGAGTCACCTCTCTTTTGTTGATCTCTGCTTCTCTTCAGTCATTGTGCTCAAGATGCTGGAGAACCTCCTGTCACAGAGGAAAACCGTTTCAGTAGAGGGCTGCCTGGCTCAGGTCTTCTTTGTGTTTGTCACTGCAGGGACTGAAGCCTGCCTTCTCTCAGGGATGGCCTATGACCGCTATGCTGCCATCTGCCGCCCACTGCTTTATGGACAGATCATGGGTAAACAGCTGTATATGCACCTTGTGTGGGGCTCATGGGGACTGGGCTTTCTGGGTGCACTCATCAATGTCCTTCTAGCAGTAAACATGGTCTTTTGTGAAGCCAAAATCATTCACCACTACAGCTGTGAGATGCCATCCCTCCTCCCTCTGTCCTGCTCTGATATCTCCAGAAACCTCATCGCCTTGCTCTGCTCCACTCTCCTACATGGGCTGGGAACCTTCCTTTTGGTCTTCTTATCCTACACCCGTATAATATCTACCATCCTAGGCATCAGCTCTACCTTGGGCAGAAGTAAGGCCTTCTCCACCTGCTCTGCCCACCTCACTGCAGTGACACTTTACTATGGCTCAGGTTTGCTCCGCCATCTCATGCCAAACTCAGGTTCCCCCATAGAGTTGATCTTCTCTGTGCAGTATACTGTAGTCACTCCCATGCTGAATCCCCTCATCTATAGCCTGAAAAATAAGGAAGTAAAGGTAGCTCTGAAAAGAACTTTGGAAAAATATTTGCAGTATACCAGACGTTGAGTTAAAAAACAAACATTGTTGGCCTAGCACTGTGGCTCATGCCTGCAGCAGGAGGATTGCTTGAGCTCAAGAGCTCGAGATTAGCTTGGTCAACATGGTGAAACCCTGTCTCAAAAAAAAAAAAAAAAATTAGCGGGGCATGGTGGTATGCACCTGTAATTCCAGTTACTTGGAAGGCTGAGGGAGGAGGATCACTTGAGCATGGGAGGTCAAGGCTGCGGTGAGCTGAGATTGCACCACTGCACTCCAGCCTGGGCATCAGAGCAAGACCCTGTCTCAAAAAAAAAAAAAAAGACTGTGGAAAATTTGGGTCAAGCTGCATACAACACGACACTGGATAAGTTTATAGTAGTAAGTATTCCTGGCTACCCTCAGTGTCTGATACTGCAAGCTATAAATTAGAAGTGCATGAGAGAATGGTACAAAGTTATTACAAGTAGGACAGTTAACTTTAATCCCTCTTAGTGACAAAGCAAATTATTAAATTATTACCTCAATAAAGTTTTGTTATGAACATATTGATTCATTTTTCTCATTCTAAAACATTCATCTTGGGCTTTCCATTTAGTAAAATCATTAGTGTCGCAAATCTATCATTATTTTTCATTTACTTTGGTGAACACACAAAGTCATGCATTTAATAAGAACACAGTGTCATGGATGTGTGGGAGAGAAAAGTCACTGATAAGACTTGATGGGAAGAAAGAGAAAGATTTCCAACCGTGTGGCCATAGACGACATAAACACCTAAGAGAACTTCAGAGAGGGAATCAACATACTGAGGCAGAACTTGGACTCAGATAAAATTCCCAAGAACTTCACTGTGTGTGCAGCTTGGTGGCCAGCTGTCCGGTGCAAAAGATTGCAAGGAGGCTCTGCGGCTCTAGAAACTTCATTTCTCACATGGTCTTCATTCACTGTATAGGGGATTTATATTTTTTCCAATTAGCTGATCTTATCAGTGTGTCTTTTTCTTGCAGAGTGCAGGCTATGTACCCTAGACAATCTTGTTTTGACCTCATCTCAAGTGAATCCTGAAACTATCTTTGTCTCATCTTTCACTGTTTAGTGTCAGGTGGTTTGCCGGTTCTAAGGCCACTGAATAACTCTCACGTAATAAACATTTTTTCCTATAAAACAAATGCTTCTGATTTGTTTAAGCTATATTTTACAATTGTCTAACTTACTGTAGTTAACTGAAAAGGTGCAAAAACTATGTATAAATTATTGAATTTATTGAATATTAACTTGCACTTTTCTCAAGCTTATTTCACAAACTCTCTTCTTTCTAATTGTCAGTTTTAAAAGCTTTTCACGAAAAAACGTATCTGTTACAAGGGGGAAAGAAGCCTCCGGGACAGCAGTGATTTGCCTCAGCTGCACAAAGGCCAGGCCAGATGGAAGAGACCAGCCTTCATCGAAGGCCACAGGGAGCCGGGAGACCCGGAGCCAAGTGTTCTGGTCACGCCTCGACCCGGAGGAGCCTGCGCATGCTCCACGCTGCACTCGGCGCCCACGGCCCTGCCCTAATCCGCAGGAGTCCCCGGATAGAGAAACCCAGATGAAAACACGAGCCCAGTGAGATGTTGGCCTCCTCATCTGCTGCCCCCGCCGTCACCTCTGCACACCAAGCCTTCAGTCCCGGAGAAGAAGAAGCCGTATTTGGTCTCCCTCAATGGGCGAGACCGGGGCACGCGGGCACCGTGGGCACTGTGATCCCGGCACTGCCTCCCGGGGACCCGCCGCTCATCCTGGAGCGGCTCAGGCCCGTTTAGCAGCTTCTGCAGGTGCTGCCTGGCCCCCATAGACACCAAGCCAGCTTATCAAAATTAAGGCAGAAGGCCCAGCATTCGGTGTCCACACACCTGGACAAGCAGGAATGGAATCCTACAATGCGCAAAAACTGATTGCGAAGTGGCCTGAGGCAGAGTGTTTTTCAGTCAGGGACGTTGAAAGCTGGAGTTGACAGGCTTCTTTATCAGGTGGTGGATCCAGAACTAAACCACATCGCCAGGCCACCAGTGGAATGAGCAATTCACGAGATCCTGGGGGCCCAGAAGACAGCAGTGGTGCCAGTGCCCCCTCCAGAGCCCAGAGACCAGGACCCTCCAGCCTTACACCTCAGGGCGCTTCCCAAGAATATGTCCCACTCCTTTTGAAAGCTCCATTTAAGCGCCTCTGCCCAGCCGCCACACCGTCTGGGAAGTGAGGAGCGCCTCTGCCCGGCCGCCCCCTCTGGGAAGTGAGGAGCGCCTCTGCTCGGCCGCCTCGTCTGGGAAGTGAGGAGCGCCTCTGCCCGGCCGCCCCGTCTGGGAGGTGAGGAGCGCCTCTGCCCGGCTGCCACCCGGTCTGGGAGGAAGTGAGGAGCGCCTCTGCCCGGCCTCCCCGTCTGGGAGGTGAGGAGCGCCTCTGCCCGGCCGCCCATCGTCTGGGAAGTGAGGAGCGCCTCTGCCCGGCCGCCCATCGTCTGGGAGGTGAGGAGCGCCTCTGCCCGGCTGCCACCCGGTCTGGGAGGAAGTGAGGAGCGCCTCTGCCCGGGCGGCCCCGTCTGGAAAGCGAGGAGCGCCTCTGCCCTGGCGGCCCCGTCTGGGAAGCGAGGAGCGCCTCTGCCCTGGCGGCCCCGTCTGGGAAGTGAGGAGCGCCTCTGCCCGGGCGGCCCCGTCTGGGAAGCGAGGAGCGCCTCTGCCCGGCCGCCCTGTCTGGGAGGTGAGGAGCGCCTCTGCCCGGCTGCCCTGTCTGGGAGGTGTACCCAACAGCTCTGAAGAGACAGCGACCATCGGGTGCGGGCCATGAGGACGATGGCGGTTTTGTTGAAGAGAAGGGGAGGAAGTGTGGGGAAAGGAAGGAGAGATCAGATTGTTGCTGTGTTTGTGTAGAAAGGGGTGGGCATAGGAGACTCCATTTTGTTCTGACTAGGAGAAGTTCTTCTACCTTGGGATGCTGTTGATCTATGGCCTTTCCCCCAGCCCCGTGCTCTCTGAAACATATGCTGTGTCAACTCAGGGTTAAATGGATTAAGGGCGGTGCAAGATGTGCTTTGTTAAACAGATGCTTGAAGGCAGCATGCTCTTTAAGAGTCATCACCACTCCCTAATCTCAAGTACCCAGGGACACAAACACTGCAGAAGGCCGCAGGGACCTCTGCCTAGGAAAACCAGAGACATTTGTTCATGTGTTTATCTCCTGACCTTCTCTCCACTATTATCCTATGACCCTCCCATATCCCCCTCTCCGAGAAACACCCAAGAATGATCAACAAATACTTCATGAATTAAAAAAATAATAATAAAAAAAGAAAAAAAAAAAAAGAAAAGAAAGCTCCATTTAAATTAATAGTGAAGAAGTAGCTTCGGTTACATGGTTACATAAGAGTGCAACTTCAGAATGAAGATAGGCCGAGGTCTCACTGATTTCAATATTTCAGCCTTGACTGTGGGCAGTGTCCAGTTTGAACGGGGAGAGAGTTTGACGTTGGGGAAGTTGACTGTGTTGTCCCCTTCGTTGTGCTGCCATTTGACCAGCCTGTCCAAAGGCACAATGCCCAGTAGACACTACAGAGACATAGAGAGACACTGCAGCAACCTGAGGTTTTCCTGAAGACAAACTTTTATACTTGAACATGGAGACTGCACATGGATTTTGGGTTTGTGCTCTGTAATACACAAAAGCTACAATTAAAGAACATAACCAGTCCCAAAGTAATTTCAAAGAATAATGGCAACTTAAGAGGTAGCTGGGAGTGGGGATTTGACAGTGCTTATTTGATGTTATTTCTCAGAGTTGCAAACTAGAATGTACAAACCATTAGCATCAGATATCTTGATGGTTGAAGGTTGTTATGACCTTCCTGTACATGAATCTTTTACCTACTTCCCTTTCCCCTGTAAGAGGTGACAAAACATGGAACCCTAGAATGTGTGAGGAAGCTTAGACATTAGGTATAAGGAAAAACATTTGCAGGCTGTCTGTCCAGGGCCTCTTCCTGTCCTGCAAGAGCTAGTGGGTCTTGAATGTGTTTAGTTTATTCTCATGTTTGTGTTATTTAGAAAAGTGAATGGTCAATAAATGGCTTCAGATTTATAATAAAATCATTTGATACTAAAAAAAAAGAAATTTCACTAGGAATTTATCCTAAGTAAATCATCATGAATATGCACAAATGTATTTTTACAAAGATGTTTATTTCAATACTATTTATAGAGGTTAAAATTTTTGTAGCAATCACCGGGCACAGTGGCACACACCTGTAATCCCAGCACTTTGGGAGACCAAGGTAGGCAGATCACCTGAGGTCAGGTTCAAGACCAACCTGACAAGCATGGAGAAACCCCTTCTCTACTAAAAATACAAAATTAGCCAGGCATGCTGATGCATGCCTGTAGTCCTAGCTGTTCGGGAGACTGAGGCAGGAGAATCGCTTGAACCTGGGAGGTGGAGGTTGTGGTGAGCCAAGGTCGTGCCATTGCACTCGATAACAAGAGGGAAACTCTAATGCAAAAAAAAAAATTGTAGCAATCTAGATGTCTAACAATGTGGTTTTTGTTACATATATTCTACTACATCCAGAGAAATATTTCATTACACAGAAACATTCATGATATACATTGTTAGGTTTTTAAAAAGTATATCAAAACTCAACATGTAAAGTACAATCCGATTTACATTTTTATAACTATATCTGTTTCTGTCTGTATAACTATGTCATTGTAAATTTATCTGTCTACTATCCATGTATATATCTGTCATTATTGATATTGCCACAGAAAAAAATAGACATCTCCAAATATTCATTTCTTAATAATGTACAAAATAAAAAATACCCTCATCTGGCCACTGATATTTCACAAATGGTGTCTCCTCTCAATTGATACTCCACAATACCCTAAAAGCACTATATCTTCCAAACACAACAATTCAAGGCCTGATTTGCTTTCTTTGACCTAAGATGAGGCATCAGTTAAAACCCCAAGGTCAAGCTTCCTATGGTGAAGGAGAGTGGAAATAACTGAACCCTGGACTTGAAGTTGGTTATAGTCAGTGCACAGGTGTCACAGGAGGATAGTGATTGAGAGAAAGATACGAACAGACCCAAATTCCTTTTAGCATAAGTAAAAGACATTAGATCATAACTGCATGAAGACATGTCTACAATTCTAGAGGCTCAGCAATGGTCTCCCCATTGGAGGGGCAATGCCCTTGAACTTCAATGCTCACATAACCCCACTGCTTACTATACCACCCTTCATTAAAAAGACCCCATCTAGTCCTTAAGGAAACTCTTCTTGTAATTCTCTCAAGGGTTTTTATGTTGTGGCCTCCAGAAATATGAGGAGACCTTGGCTGTATATTGACCTTCCCAAGAAGTATAAATAACTGTTGACAATCCTAGCATATACCTGAGTGCTTATTAATGAGAGATTGAATTTACAGGGAATTTCTGAGCAGTAATTTCCCAGATACACCGTCACCTTAAGAAGCCTGAAGGCTCCTCCTATAAGACAGATGACAAAAAGGGTGCAAATATACTAGAGACAAAACCACGCAAAGTAATAGTTCAGGCTGAGGTTTTTCAATATTATTCTAGCTTTACTGCATTATTTGCTGTTTTACTATTAAAGCCTTTGCAAACTATAAAATTTCTTCTGTTCTTTTATCCTTATAAAACATATCACACTTAAAAAGTATGTACTAAACATGTACATTCCAGTTAAAGAATGATTACAAATGAATGTACATGTACCCACTACCCAGCTTTAAGAATTATTCATTTTATTCCAGGCATGGTGGCTCACGCCTGTAATCCCAGCACTTTGGGAGGCCAAGGTGGGCAGATCACGAGGTCAGGAGATCGAGACCATCCTGGCTAACACAGTGAAACCCCAGTGAAACCCCGTCTCTACCAAAAATATAAATATTAGCCGGCTGTTGTGGCAGGCGCCTGTAGTCCCAGCTACTTGGGAAGCTGAGGCAGGAGAATGGTATGAACCCAGGAGGCAGAGCTTGCAGTAAGCCAAGATCACTCCACTGCACTCCAACCTGGGTGACATAGCGAGACTCCGTCTCAAAAAAAAAAAAAAAAAAAAAAGAATTATTCATTTTATCACCCCTCCTCCACTACCCAAAACTAACCACTACCCTGGATTTGTTCATCATTCCCCTTGTTTTGTCGGGGATCAGAACATGATACCCCAAACTGTGGCACCTTAGCATACTGAGTATTTTAAGCAGAAGGAAACAGAAAACCCCAGAATCAGGAAGATCACTCTCCGAACTTCTCCCACCTTTCTTCTTTGAAGAAGGTAATTAGAAAAATTCTCTGACCTATGTCCCCTGAAAGTAGGTCATAAGACCCTCACTCCAGAGGAGTCTTGCCAAGAAGAATCTGAAGCCGTTAACTACCATTAGATCATACCCCTTTGTCCTCCAATCATTCTTCTGCATGACTGTCCATAAGAATACACAGTTTTCCCTGGGTTTTTGGGTCTTCATTTCTGAAGACTCCAATGTCACATAAAAGTTTTATTAAATAAATTTGTATGCTCTTGTTAATCCGTCTTTTGTTATAGGGGTATCAGCCAAGAACCTTGTGATAGATGAGAAAAGGATATTACTTTTCCTCTCCTACAATTTTCTTTAAATAATTTAGTTTTATCTGGTTCTGAAGTTTAGATAAATAAAATTATATTATATGTATTATTGTGACTTGCTTCTTTTCACTCACAGGAAATTATCACCAGACAGGGGCTCTGGTTTTGGCATTTGGCTTTGATGCTAAAATTACTAACAGACACATCTAGAGGCTTAGCAGTGTTCTCCCCATTGGAGGAGCAATGCCCTTGACAGAAGCTGCTTGTCTCGCTGACCAATCACATACCCTTTGGCCTAATGTGAAGGTTTTCATGTTTTAGTCCCTAACCGACAGCTTTGACACTTTTCTCAGGTTAGAAGCTTAGAGCCTTAATGCACCTTCTAACAAGGTCAACAATGGGGTATAATAGAAAAATTGAAATGATGGTTAATTCAGACAGTAAATTCTGAAAGCTTGGACATTTTCAGACTCTTATAAGAATTAACTTACTTCACTAGTTTATTTTTATATTATAGCATCCAAATTCAACAGAATTTGATAAACCCAGAGATTCAAATATTTTGATATTGACTGGTTGTTCTTCTCTGTTTCTGCTTACAATTTAATTGGGTTTAACATCTGAGGCTGAAGATTGCTATTTCAGTTACAGATGTGACTGGCTATATGTAGGAATAAGAGGATGGGGCAGGTGCAATAGATCATGCCTGTAATGCCAGCACTTTGGGAGACTCAGTTAGGAGGATTGCTTGAGGCCAAGGTTCAATACCAGCCTGGGCAACTTAGTAAGACCCCATCCCTACAAAAAACAATTAAAAATCAGCCAGACATGGTAGCATTCACCTGCAGTCCCAGCTACTCAGGTGGCTGAGGTGAGAAGATCACTTGAGCCCAGGAGTTCAAAGTTACAGTGAGCTGATTCCACCACTGTGCTCCAGCCTAGATGACAGAGTGAGATCTCATCTCTACAGAAAAATTTTAAAAATTAGCTGGGCCTGGTGGCACACACCTGTAATCCTAGCTACTCAAGATGCTGAGCCAAGAAGATCATTTGGGCTCAGGAGTTCAAGGTTACAATGAGCAATGATTGGGCCACTGCACTCCAGACTGGATGACAGAGTGAGATCCTGGCTCCGAAAAAAAAAGCGTGGAACATTCGATGAGTATTTGACAGGAATTATGTGAGAAAAGGAATGAAAGACTGAGAAACTGCCTGGCCCAACAAGATTGAAACTTGTTATTTTGAGTCCAAAGATAACACCAAATACAGAGTTTGTGTTGTCAGCCAAAGCTGGGATTACACACAGGTCTCAGAGTTCCAATAGGTGGGTCAACATTTTTTTTTTTTGAGATGGAGTCTCGCTCTGTTGCCCAGGCGGGAGTGCAGTGGTGAAATCTCGGCTCACTGCAACCTCTGCCTCCTGGGGTCAAGCAATTCTCTTACCTCAGCCTCCCGAGTAGCTGGGATTACAGGCACATGCCACCATGCCTGGCTAATTTTTGTATTTTTAGTAGAGACGGGGTTTCGCCATGCTGGCCAGGCTGGTCTTGAACTCCTGACATCATGATTCACCCGCCTTGGCCCCCCAAAGTGCTTGGATTATAGGCATGAGCCACCACACCTGGCTGGGTCAACGTATTTTTTAGAGACTCCCTGCCAATGTGAGGGCACCAAGATGGGTCCAATTTGAATTGTAGCCATGAGACAAAATTAAATCTTAGCATGAAGATCTGGGTGAACAGAGCTGGACACAGATGCAGCATAGAGTGCTGGTAAGAGCTAGGCACTGGAGCTTTGGCTATGGCTCTGTCACTTAGTACCATGTGACCTTGAACATGTTTTTAAACCTTCTGTATTTTTATAAAATAAAAAAAAATACATGGTATTTCTGTGAGGATTGAATTTGTTAATACTTGGAAACTACTTAGAACAGTAACAAACATACTAAATATAGATATCTGTCTTACATTTTTTAATTACTTAGTTCAACAAAGGTACATCAAGCCTTTCTGACCTACGTGTTTCTTGCATGGTGTATTTGTCAATTTTGCATTGCTATAAAAGAATACCTGAGATTGGGTCATTTATTTTTAAAAAAAGAGGTTTATTTAGCTCATGGTTCTGTAGGCTGTACAAGCGTGGCACCAGTATCTGTTCTCCTTCTGGTGAGGAAGCTTTTCCTCATGGCAGAAGGCAAAGGGGAACAGGTATGTCACGTGACAAGAGAGGGAGCAAGAGAGAAGGGAGGTGATGCCAGGCTCTTTTAAATGACCAGCTCTTGCATGAACTAAGAGGAAGGACTCACTCATTACTGTGGGAAGGGTGCCAAGCCATTCATGAGGGATCCACCCTCATGACCTCCCACCAGGCCCCACCTCCAACATTGGGAATTATGTATCAACATGAGATTTGGAAGGAACACATATCCAAACAATATTACATGGTATCTTACTGATATGGTTTGGCCATGTCCCCACCCAAATCCCATCTTGAATTTTACTTCCCATAATCCCCACCTTGTGGGAGGGACTTGGCCAAAGTAACTGAATCATTGAGGGCTATTCCCCCATGCTAATCTCATGACAGTAAGTACTTACAACATCTGATGGTTTTATAAGGGGCTTCCTCCCTTCACTTGGCTCTCATTCTCTCTCCTGCTGCCCAGTGAAGAAGTGCCTTTCACCGTGATTGTAAGTTTCCTGAGGCTTCCCCAGCCATGTGAAACTGTGAGTCAATTAAGTTTCCTGAGGACCCCCTAGCCATGTGGAACTGTGAGTCAATTAAACCTCTTTCCTTTATAAATTATTCAGTCTCGGATATTTCTTCATAGCAGGGTGAGAATGGACTAATACAGTAAATTGGTACTGCAGAGAGTGGGGCACTGCTGTAAAGATACCCAAAAATGTGGAAGCGGCTTTAGAACTGGGTAACAGGCAGAAGTTGGAACAGTCTGGAGGGCTCAGAAGAAGGCAAGAAAATGTGGGAAACTTTGGAACTTCCTATAGACTTGTTGAATGGCTTTGACCAAAATGCTGATAGCGATATGGACAATGAAGTCCAGGCTGAGGTGGTCTCAGATGGATATGGGGAACTTGTTGAGAACTGGAGTAAACGTCACTCTTGCTATGCAAGGAGACTGGTGGCATTTTGCTCCTGTCCCAGAGATCTGCAGAACTTTGAACTTGAGAGAGGTGATTTAGTGTATCTGGCAGAGGAAATTTCTAAGTGGCAAAGCTTTGAAGAGGAAGCAGAGCAAATTTTCCAAAAGTGTGGAAAATTTGCAGCCTGGTGATGCAATAGAAAAGAAAACCCCATTTTCTAGAGAGAAATTCAAGCCGGCTGCAGAAATTTGCATAAGTAACGAACAGCCAAATGTTAATCAGCAAGACAATGGGGAAAATGTCTCCAGGGCCTGTCAGAGACCTTCATGGCAGCCCCTTCCATCATAGGCCCAGAAGCCTAAGAAGGAAAAATGGTTTCTAAGGCAGGCTCCAGGGCCCCCCTACTGTGTGCAGCCTCAGTACTTGGTGCCCTATGTCCAAGCCACTCCAACCATGGCTAAAAGGGGCCAACATACTGCTCAAGTCATTGCTTCAGAGGGTGCAAGCCCCAAGCCTTGGCAGCTTCCACATGGTGTTGGGCCTGCAGGTGCACAGAAGTAAAGAATTGAGGTTGGGGAATCTCTACCTAGATTTCAGAGGATGTATGGAAATGCCTGGGTGTCCAGGCAGAAGGTTGCCACAGGGACAAAGCCCTCATGGAGAACCTCTGCTAGGGCAGGGCAGAATGGAACCCCCATACAGGGTGCCCACTGGGGCACTGCCTAGGGGAGCTGTGAGAAGAGAGTCACCATCCTCCAGACCCCAGAATGGTAGATCCAATGACAGCTTGCACCATGTGCATGGAAAAGCCACAGGCACTCAACACCAGCCCATGAAAGCACCCAGGAGGGGGACCGTACCCTACAAAGCCACAGGGGTGGAGCTACCCAAGGCCGTGGGAGCCTACCACTTGCATCAACATGCCCTGGTTGTGAGACATGGAGTCAAAGGAGATCATTTAGGAACTTTAAGGTTTAATGACTGCCCCATTGGATTTCAGACTTGCACGGGGCCTATAGCCCCTTTGTTTTGGCCAATTTCTCCCATTGGAAGGGTGAATTTACCCAATGCCTGTACTTCCATTGTATCTAGAAAGTAACTAACTTGCCTTTGATTTTACAGGCTTATAGGCAGAAGGGAGTTCCTTTGTCTCAGGTGAGACTTTGGACTTGGGCTTTTTGGTTAATGCTGGAATGAGTTGAGACTTTGGGGGACTGTTGGAAAGGCATGATTGGGCTTTGAAATGTGAGGACATGAGGTTTGCAAAGGGCTGGGGAATAATGATATGGTTTGGCTGTGTCCCCACCCAAATCTCATCTTGAATTTGAGTTCCCATAATCCCCATGTGTCATGGGAGGGACCCAGTGGAGGTAGTTGAATCATGGAGGCAGTTTGCCCCATGCTATTCTCATGATAGTAAGTTCTCATGAGATCTGGTGGTTTTATAAGGGGCTTCTCCCTTCACTTGGCTCTCATTATCTCTCCGGCCACCCTGTGAAGAGGTGCCTTCTGCCATGATTATAAGTTTCCTGAGGGCTCCCTAGCCATGCAGAACTGTGAGTCAATTAAACCTCTTTCCTTTATAAATTATCCAGTCTTGGGTAGTTCTTCATAGCAGCGTGAGAACAAACTAATACACTTGCATGTCAAGAACTCAATAAACATCTGTTGAAATAATTACTAAAAGAATGGTTGGATAGTTAGATAAGGGAAGGAGGAAGTAAGGAGGGAAGAGATATATGACAATTGGCCTGGGTAGTTTCTTGGTGACACTGTAGCTCTTCCAACTAATATATCCAAAGCTTACTGAGTAACATGGAATAAAACCATCTGGTGCTAAACTACCAGTCCAATAGCAGAGAATAAGCCTAATTCATCATAGGTTTGGAAATGATGATGAATTGAGGAAGAAATACCTTCATGGAAGAGGAAATCCAGCCCAGTAAAATGCGAGAATCCTGAGGTAGAAGAGGATGGCTAAAGAAAGGAGGATGAACTGATAATCTGTTTACCAATTACTATTTGGTAATGCATACAGTAAATTTCTTATAAAATTAATTTCAAAGCAACACACTGTCAAAAACATACATACTCTGCCATGTAAATTATTTATTGCAAGAAGAGAAATATAGAAAGAAAACTACCTAGTATGGGAAGACCACAGCACCAGGCCCACCTGCCCATGGACCCAGGATTTCCAGCGGACCCTGCCAACCAGCCAACCAGCAGACCCCACCAGCTGATCCAAGTGTGGTTCCCACCAGCCAGCCTACCCAGAATCTCTGGATGGGCTGACTGGTGAAGAGCTTTCTTTCCCAAAGTCAGTCTGGGAAAAACTGAAAAAATGACTTCTTTATATGCACAAACACCAACACAAGGCTACAAGGATCACAAAAAAAAAAAATCAGAAAAACATGACACCATCAAAGGAACAAAATGAAGGTCCAATAACTGGCCTTAAAGACATGGAGATCTAGGAACTGCCTGACAAATAATTAAAAATAATCATCTTAAAGAAGCTCAATGAGCTGTAAGACAACACAGGCAACTAAATAAGATCAGGAAAGCAATACATAAACAAAATGAGAAGTTCAACCAAGAGATAGAAACCATTAAGAAACAAACAAATGAAAATAAATTTTGAAGCTAAAGAATATAATGACTGTACTGAAAAATTTAATAAAGAGCTTCAACAGCAACCTCCATCAAGCAGAAGAAAGAATCAGCCAAGTCAAATACAAGTCATTTAAAATTACCCAGTCAGATGAAGGAAAGAAAAAAATACAAATAAGTAAAGAAAGCCTATTGGAACAAAATAAAACTTCTTTTAAAAGCCTATAATACTATTGGCCAGGTATGGTGGCTCATGCCTGTAATCCCAGCACTTTGGGAGGCCAAAGCAGGAGGACTACTTGAACTCAGGAGTTTGAGACCAGCCTGGGGAATATGGCAAAAGCCTGTCTCTAGGAAGAAATAAATTAGCTGGGCCTGGTGGCACATGCCCATAGCATCAGATACTTGGGAGGCTGAGATGGGAGGATCACTTGAGCCTGGGAAGTGGAGACTGCAATGAGCTGAGATCACACCACTACACTCCAGCCTGGGTGACAGAGTAAGGCCCTGTCTCAAAAAAAAGAAAAGAAAAAGCCTATAGTACCATTGGGATGCCATACATTATAGTATGACCAGAAGGAAAAGAAAAAGAGAATGGGAGAAAAGCTTATTTAAAGAAATAATGGAGCCAGGCATTATTAATGGAGCCAGGGTGTAGTGGCTCGCACCTACAACCCCAGCACTTTGGGAGGCTGAGGTGGGCAGATTGCTTGGTCTCAGGAGTTCAAGATCAGCCTGGGCAACATAGCAAAACCCCATCTCTACAGAAATATAGAAAATTAGCCAGATGTAGTAGTGTAAACCAGTAGTCTCAGCTACTTGGGAGGCTGAGGTGGGAGAATCACCTGAACCCAGGAAGTCAAGGCTGCAGTGAGCCATGATCACGCCACTGCACTTCAGCCTGGGTGAAGATGTGACACCTTATCTCAAATAAAATAAAACAAAATAAACAAAGAGAGAATAAGCCAGGTGCAGTGGCTTATACCTGTAATCCCAGCATTTTGGGGGGCCAAGGTGGAAGGATTACTTTAACTCAGGAGTTCAAGACAAGCATGGATAACATAGTGAGATCTCATGTCTACAAAAAATTTAAAAATTATCCAGGTGTGGTGGTGCATTCCTGTACTCCCAGTTACTTAGGAGGCTGAGGCAGGAGGATCACATAAGCCCAGGAGGTTGAGGCTGCAATAAATTGTACCATGCCACTGCACTCCAGCCTCAGTGACAGAGAAAAACTCTGTCTAAAGGAAGAAAAGAAATAATGGCTGAAAACTTGAAAATCTGGGGGAAGAAATGGATATCAGGATTCATGAAGCCAAATGTATTTAAAATATGTTAAACCCAAAGAAGGCAACACTAAGACGTATTATAATTAAATTGCCAGAAGTCAAAGAGAGAATTTTGAAAGCAGCAAGAGAAAAGCAAATTATCACATGCAAAGGAACCTCAATAAGACTATCAGCAATTTCTCAGCAAAAACCTTGCAGAACAGCAAAGAATGGGATGACATATTCAAAGTGCAAAAACAAAAAAAGGCAACCAAGAATACTATGTCGAGCAAAGCTATCCTTTAAAAATGAAAGGAAGAGGCTGGGCATGGTGGCTCATGTCTGTAACTCCAGCACTTTGGGAGGCCAAGGCAGGTGGATCTCCTGAGGTCGGGAGTTCAAGACCAGCCTGACCAGTATGGTGAAACCCCAACTCTACTAAAAATACAAAATTAGCCAGGCATGGTGGCACACACCTGTAGTCCCAGCTGAGACGGTGAATTGCTTGAACCCGGGAGGCAGAGGTTGCAGTGAGCCAAGATCGTGCCACTGCATTCCAGCCTGGGTGACAGAATGAGACTCCATCTCAAAAAAAAAAGAAAAGAAAGGAACAAAAACTTTCCCGAACATAAACAGGAAATTCATCACCTCTAGACCTGCCTTATAGGAAGTGCTAACAGAAGTCCTTCAAGTTGAAATGAAAGGATACTGAACAGCAGTATGAAAGATAAGACTATAAAAAGATAAGACTCCATGGATGAAGCTGGAAACCATCATTCTCAGCATCCTAACACAGGAACAGAAAACCAAACACTGAATGTTCTCATTCATAAGTGGGAGTTGCACAATGAGAACACATGGACACAGGGAGGGGAACATCACACACCAGGCCCTTTTTGGGGGTAAGGGACAAGGGGAGGGAGAGCATTAAGATAAATACCTAATGCATGCAGGGCTTAAAACCTAGATGACAGGTTGATAGGTGCAGCAAACCACCATGGCACATGTATACCTATGTAACAAACCTGCACATTCTGCACATGTATTCCAGAACTTAAAGTTCAATAAATAAATAAATAAGATAAGATAAGATAAGATAAGACTCACTGGTAAACGTAATATATAGATATCACTCTGTAATAATAATTGTGTATAAACCACTTTTAACCCTAGCACAGAGATTAAAACATAACACTATTAAGAATAATAATAAACACAAAAATTTGTTAATAAAAATAAATAAATTCTGGCATCAATAAAATAAAAGTATGGAAGAGAAAATAAAAACATAAAGTTTTCATATGCAATTGAAGTGATTATCAGCTGAAAATAGACTGTTATAACTATAAGAAACTTTGTGCAAGCTTCATGGTAACCACAAAGAAGAAACTTATAATAGATACAAAAGAGATAAAGGGAAAATAACCGAAGTATATCATTACAAAAAAATTCAAACACAAAAGGAGACAGCAAGAGAGGAAGAGAGAAACAAATGAACTATAAAACAGACTGTAACAATTAACAAAGTGACAATAGTAAGTACTTACTTATCAATATTTGCTTTAAATATAAAGAAGAGACATTGTGTGTGCACCCTGCCATGCTACCACAACTGCTGGCTTGCATTAGTGAGCGCTAATCCTGCTGTCACTGCCCTGACAAAGTGCTTTGGCCAGCACCACACAGCAGAGTGTTATGGCCAGCAGATCAAGAACACCTCAGCCCTTCTAGCACAGCAGGCCCCGAAGGGGCCAGAGAACAAATCTGAGGACCCAGTACCAGCCCCTTAGAGTTATAGCATGCAGCCCAGAAATGCTGAGCTGAGCCTCAGCCACTTAAAACCTTCCAGAAATGAAGCCAACCAACTGAATCCACCTTATAACACAATCAAACCCCCAAGGACATCAAAGAAGAAAAAAGCCAAAAACCCATCAACAGGACAGCAACTTCAAAGATTGAAGGAACATCAGCCCACACATATGAGAAAGAAGCAGCACAAGAACTCTGGCAACTCAAAAAGCCAGAGTGTCTTCTTACCTCCAAATGATTGCACTAGTTTCCCAGCAATAGTTCCTAACCAGGCTGAAATGGCTGAAATGACAGACATGGAATTCAGACTATAAACAGGAATGAAGATTATCAAGATTCAGGAGAAAGTAAAGACCCAATCCAAGGAATCTAAAGAATACAATAAAGTGATACAGGGGCTGAAAGACAAAATGACCATTTTAAGAACCAAACTGATCTGATAGAGCTGAAAAACTCACTTCAAGAATTTCATAATACAATTGCAAGTATTAACAGCAGAATAGACAAGGCTGAAGAAAGAATCTCAGAGCCTGAAGACAAATTCTCTAAATTCGATCTATCAGACAAAAATAAAGAAAAGAGAATTTAAAGGAATGAACAAAACCTCTGAGAAATAGGGGATTATGTAAAGAGACCAAATCTATAACTCATTGATGAAAGAGAGGGAGAGAAAGCAAGCAACTTGGAAAACATAATTTGAGGATATTGTCTGTGAAAATGTTCCCAACCTCACTAGAGAGGCCCACAGCCAAATTCAGGAAATGCAGAGAACCCCTGTGAGATAATGTACAAGAAAACCACCCCAAACACACATAGTCATCAGATTCTCCATGGTTGAAATGAAACAAAAAATGTTAAAGGCAGCTAAGAGAAGGGGGCAGGTCACCTACAAAGAGAACCCCATCAGGCAAACAGTGGACCTTTCAGCAGAAACCCTACAAGCCAGAAGAGATTGGGGGCCTATATTCAGCATTCTTGAAGAAAAGAAACTCCAACCAAGATTTTCATATTCAGCCAAACTAAGCTTCATGAGCAAAGGAGAAACAAGATCCTTTAGAGACAAGCAAATGCTAAGGGAATTTATTACCACCTTACAAAAGGTCCTTAAGGGAGTGCTAAATGTGGAAATAAAAGATTGTTTCTGGCCACAAAACCACACTTAAGTAAATAGACTATTGACACTATAACGCAACTACACAGTCAGTCTGCATAACAACCCGCTAACAACACCATGACAGAATGAAATCCACATATATCAATATTAACCTTGCATGTAACTGAGTTAAATGTCCCCAATTAAAAGGCACAGAGTGGCAAGTTGGATAAAGAAGTAAGACCCAACTGTATACTGTCTCCAAGAGATCAGTTTCACATGCAGTGACACCCATAGGTTCAAAGTAAAGAGATGGAGAAAAATCTGTCAAGCAAATGGAAAACAGAAAAAAGCAGGGGTTATTAATTCAATTTCAGACAAAACAGACTTTAATCCAACAAAGATCAAAAAAGACAAAGAAGGGCATTACATATGGTAGAAGGTTCGATTCAACAAGAAGACCTAACTATGCTAAATACCTATGCACCCTGATTCATAAAGCAAATTCCTAGAGACCTGCAAAGAGACTTAGATAACTGCACAAAAATAGTGGGAGACTTCAACTGTCCATTGATAGTATTAGACAGATCATCAAGGCAGAAAACTAATAAAAAGATATTCAGGACCAGAACTTGACACTTGATCAATTGGACCTAATACACATCCGCAAAACTCTCCACACAAAAGCAACAGAATATACATTCTTCTCATCGCCACATGACACATACTCTAAAATTGACCATAAAATCAGACATAAAACAATCCTCAGCAAATGAGAAAGAACCAAAATCATACCAACCATGATCTTTCTATAAAAATAGAAATCAGTACTAAGAAGATTGCTCAAAACCATGCAATTATGTGGAAATTAAACAAACTGCTCCTGAATGACCTTTAGGTAAACAATAATATTAAGGCAGAGATCAAGAAATTTTTTGAAACTAATGAGAACAAAGATACAACATACCAGAATCTCCGGGGCACAGTTAAACAATGTTAAGAGGGAAGTTTATGGTGCTAAACGCCCACATCAAAAAGTAGAAAGATCTCAAATTAAAACCTAACATCACACCTAGAGGAACTAGAGGAACAAGGGCAAACAAACCACAAAGCTAGAGGAAGGCAAGATCAGAGCTGAACTGAAGGAAATTGAGATGAAAAAAGCATACAAAAGATCAATAAATCCAGGAGATTGTTTTTTGAAAGAATAAATAAAATAGATAGACTACTAGATAGAATAATAAAGAAAAAAAGACAAGATCCAAGTAAACACAATCAGAAATGACAAAGGGCATGTTACTACCAACCCTACAAAAATATTTTTTTTTAAATCGGACTATTATGAACACTTCTATGCACACAAGCAAAAAACCTAGAAAAAACAGATATGTTCCTGGATGCATATACCCTCCCAAGACTGAACCAGGAAGAAATTAAATCCCTGAACAGATGAAAAATAAATTGCAAAATTGAATTGGTAATAAAAAGCCTATGAACCAGAAAAATCCCAGGATGAGGCAGATTCAAAGCTGAATTCTATTAGATGTATAAAGAAGAGCTGGTATGATTCCTACTGAAGCTAATGCAAAAAAAAAAAAGGAGGAACAGGGACTCCTCTCTAATTCATTCTATGAGGCCACCATTATTCTTATGCCAAAACCTGGCAAAGACACAACAACAACAAAACTTCAGGCCACTATCCTTGATGAACATAGATGCAAAAACCCTCAACAAAATACTGTCAAACCAAATCCAGCAGCATGTCAAAAAGCTAATCCACCATGATCAGATAAGTTTTATCACTGTGATGCAAGGTTGGTTCAACATATACAAATCAATAAATGTGATGCATCACATAAACAAAACTAGAAACAAAAACCACATGATCATCTCAATGGATTCAGAAAGGGCTTTTAATAAAATTCAACATCCTTTCATGTTAAAAACCTTCAACAAACTAGGCTTTGAAAGAACATACTTCAAAATAATAACAGTCATTTATGAAAACCCATAATGAACATCATACTAAATAGGCAAAAGCTGGAAGCAAAACCAGAAGAAGACAAGGATGTCTTCTCTCATCACTTCTATTCGACATAGTTCTGGAAGTCTGAGCCAGAGCAATCAGGCAACAACAAAAGGCATCCAAATATGAAGAGAAGAAATCAAACTTTCCCTGTTTGCAGATAATATGATTCTACACCTAGAAAACCCCATAGTCTCTGCCCAAAATCTCCTTGATATGATAAATAACTTCAGCAAATTTCAGGACACAAAATCAATGTACAAAAACCAGTAGCATTCCTGTACATCAACAATATCCAAGCTGAGAGCCTAATCAAGAATGCAATCTCATTCACAATAGCCAGACACAAAAAAAATCCTAGGAATACAGCTAACCAGGGGGAAGAAAGATATTTACAAGAATTACAAAACACTGCTTAGAGAAATCAGAGATGACACAAACAAATAGAAAAACATTCAATGCTCATAGATAGGAAGGATCAATGTTGTTAAAATAGCCATACTGCCCAAAACAACTTACAGATTCAGTGCTATTCTTATCAAACTACCAACGACATTCTTCACAGAAATTGAAAAAACTATTTTAAAATTCATATGAAGCCAAAAAAGAGTTTGAATAAGCAAGGCAATCCTAAGCAAAAGAATAAAGCTGGAAGCATCAAGTTACCCAACTGCAAACTATACTACAGAGCTACAGTAACCAAAACAGCATGGTGCAGATACAAAAATAGACACATAGATCAATGGACCATAATAGAGAGCCCAGAAATAATGCCACACACCCACAACCATCTAATCTTCAACAAAGTTGACAAAAAGAAGCAATGAGGAAATAACTCCCTACTCAATAAATGGTGTGGGATAACTGGCTAGCTATATGTGGAAGATTGAAACTGAACCACTTGCTTACATCATATACAAAAATCAATTCAAGATGGATTAAAGAGTTAAATGTAGAATCCAAAATTATAAACACTCTGGAAGATAACCTAGGAAATACCATTCTGGACGTAGGCCTTGGCAAAGATTACATGACAAAGACACCAAAAGCAATTGCAACAAAACCAAAAATTGACAAATGGGGCCTAACTAAGTGAAAGAACTTCTGCACAGCAAAAGAAACTATCAACAGAGTAAAGAGACAACCTAAGAATGGGCGAATATTTTTGCAAACTATGCAGCCAACAAAGGTCTAATATCCAGAATCTATAAGGAACTTAATCCTTTTCCCACTTAGAAACAAAACATGCAACTCACTGCTAACACTCATTTAATTTTACATAAACATGCTTTTTGAGACTGAAGAAAATCTGACTGACTTTTAATGTGAAAATAAAATATAAAAACTGTTCTTGGAGTTATTTATAAACAGAACTAACATCAGAATTGTCTGAATTATCAGAATCGCCTATTTTGGAAAAATTTGTTTCATCAAATGAATCTTTGGTCAACAACTGTTAGAGAACAATATTAACATCACACACACAGGAATGCTACATTTTCTAGGATTTGACATTTGCAGCAATTGAGAACTACTATGTTTCATGAATGGAAATACCACTACTAAAAACAGAATGTTTAAAAGAACAACGTCTTTTGTTTCCAAAGCTGATATACTAAAGCAATGCAAAAATAATAATAAAAGCAAGATATTTTGTGGCAAAGTTATCTTGGGGTAAACACTGCAGCCACAAGCACAGCTGGTGAGTATTCTCAGGGCAAACAGGAAAAGGTTTAAACAAATTAACAAGCAAAAAACAAACAACCCCATTAAAAAGAAGGCAAAGCACATGAATAGACACTTTTAAAAGAAAATGACACATGGCCAACAAGCATACAAAAAAATGCCCAACATCACTAATCATTAGAGAAATGCAAATCAAAAGTACAGTGAGATACCATCTCACACCAGTCATAATGGCTATTAATAAAAAGTCAAGAAACAACAGATGCTTGTGAGGTTACAGAGAAAAGGGAAGGCTTATACACTGCTGATGGCAATGTAAATTACTTCAGCCATTGTGGAAAGAGGTGTGACAATTTCTCAAAGAACTTAAAACAGAATTGTCATTCAACCCAGCAATCCCATTATTGGATATATACCCAAAGGAATATAAATTATTCTACTATAAAGACACATACATGCATATGTTTCTCACAGCACTATTCACAATAGCAAAGATATGGAATCAACCTGGGTGCCCATCAACAGTAGACTGCATTTTTAAATCTGGTACATATACACCCTGGAATACTACACAGCCATAAAAAGGAATGAGAGCATGTCTTTTGTAGCAACATGGATAGAGCTGGAGGACATTATCCTAAGTGAACTAATGCAGGAACAGAAAACCAAATACTGCATGTTCTTACTTATAAGTGGGAACTAAATGATGAGAACACATGGACTCAAAGAAGGGAACAACAGATACCAGGGCCTACTTGAGAGCAGAGGGAGGGAGGGAGGAGGGATAATATTGAAAAACTACCTATTTGGTGACAAAATAGTCATACACCAAACCCCCATGACATGCAATTTATCCATATAACAAACCTGCACGTGTACCCCTGAACCTAAAATAAAAGTAAAAAAAAAAAAAAAGATAATGCACCACAATCAAATGAGATTTATACTAGGGATGCAAGGATGGTTCAAAATATGCAAATCAATAAATGTGATAATATTATATCAACAGAATGAAGGGCAAAAGCCATATGATCATCTCAATAGATGGAGAAAAGAATTTTGTAAAATTAAATATCACTTCATGATAAAAACTGTCAATAAACTAGACTTAGAAGAAACATACCTCAAAATAATAAAGGCCGTATATGACAAACACACAGCCAACTTCAAACTGAATGGGGAAAAACTGAAAGGCTTTCCTCTAAGAACTGGAAAAAGACAAGGAAAAAGCCCATTTTCACCACTCCCATTCAACATAGCACTGTAAGACTCCTGGCCATAGAAATCAGGCAAGAGAAAGAAGTAAAAGGCATCCACATTGGAAAAGAGGAAGTCAAATTGTCAAATTGTTTCTCTTAGTTGATGATATGATCTTATACCTAGAAAAACCTAAAGACTCCACTAAAAAACTCTTAGATTTGATAAATGAATTAAATAAAGTTTCAGGATACAAAATAAATGTACAAAAATTAATAGCATTTCTATAGAATGATAGTGATTTAACTAGGAAAGAAATCAAGAAAGCAACCCCATTTACAATAGCTACAAAAATAAAATAAAATACCTATGGTAACAAATTAAACTGAGGAAGTGAAAGATCTCTACAAGGGAAACAACAAAGCACTGATGAAAGAAATTGTAGATGACACAAACAAATGGAAAAACATCCCATGATCACATATCAGAAGAATTAATATCATCAAAATGACCATACTGCCCAAAGCAATCTACAGATTCAATGCAATCCCTATTGAAATGCCAACATCATTCTTCACAGAATTAGAAAAAGCAATTCTGAAATTCATATGGAACCAAATAGAGCCCAAACAGCCAAAGAATCTGGAGGATAAAGAATAAAGCAGTCCACATCACATTACCTGACTTCAAAATATATTACAACACTATAGTAACCAAACAGCATGGTATTGGTATAAAAATAGACACACAGACCAATGGAACAGAATAGAGAACCCAGAAATAAAGCCACAAATTTATAGCCAACTGATTTTTGACAAAGCCAGCTAGAACTTACATTAGGGAAAGGACACCATTTTCAATAAAAAGTGCTGAAAAAATTAGATAACCACATGCAGAAGAATGAAACTGGACCTATATCTCTCACCATATACAAAAATCAATTCAAAATAGATTAAAGACTTAAACTAAAAGACTGAAACTAGGCCAGGCACAGTGGCTCATTCCTGTAATCCCAGCACTTTGGGAGGCTGAGGCAGGCAGATAACTTGAGCTCAGGAGTTCGAGACCAGCCTGGGCAACATGGCAAAATGTTGTCTCTACAAAAAGTATAAAAATTAGCCAAGCATGGTGGTGTATGTCTGTAATCCCAGCTATTCAGGGGGCTGAGGCAGGAGGATCGCTTGAGCCTGGGTGGTCAAGACTGTAGTGAGCCACAATGGTGCCACTGGACTCACCCTGGGTGACAGAGCAAGACCCTGTCTCAAAAAAAAAAAGACTGAAACTATAAAAATACTAGAAGAAAACCTAGGAAAAACTCTTCTGGACATCAGTCTAGGCAAAGAATTCATGACTAAGACCTCAAAAGCACAAGCAACAAAAACAAAAATAAATAAATGAAATTAATTAAACTAAAAAGCTTCTGCAAAGCAAAAGAAATAACCAACACATGAACAGACAACCTACAGAATGTGAGAAAGTATTTGCAAACTATGCATTCAACAGGGCATTAATATTCAGAATGTACAAGGAATGCAAACAACAACAACAAAAACAAATAATCCTATTTAAAAGTGGGCAAATGGCCAGGCGCAGTGGCTCATGCCTGCAATCCCAACACATCTGGACGTCGAGGCAGGAGGATTGCTTGAGCCAGGAGTTCAAGACCAGCCTGGACAATGTAGCAAGACCCCATCTCTATTAAAATTAAAAAGTTAGCTGGGCATGGTGGTGTGAGCCTGTGGTTCCAGCTACTGGGGAGGCTGAGGTGGGAGGATCACTTGAGCCCAGGAGGTTGAGGGTGCAGTGAGCTATGATTCACTACTGCACTCCAGTCTGGTGACAGAGCAAGACTCTATCTCAAAAAAAAAAAAAGTGAAAGAAGGATGTAAATAGATATTTTGCAAAAGAAGACGTATGAATGGCCAACAAGTATAGGAAAAAATGCTCAACATCACTAACCATCAGAGAAATGCAAATCAAAACTGCAATAAAATATCATCCCTCCCCCTCCCCCTCCCCCTCCCCCTCCCCCTCCCCCTCCCCCTCCCCCTCCCCCTCTCCCTCTCCCTCTCCCTCTCCCTCTCGGTCTCCCTGTCTTCGGTCTCCCTCTCCTTCTTTCTTCGGTCTCCCTCTGTTGCCAAAGCTGGACTGTATTGCCGTGATCTCAGCTCGCTGCAACCTCCCTGCCTCCAGCTCCTGTGATTCTCCTGCCTCAGCCTGCCAAATGCCTGGGATTGCAGGTGCACGCCGCCACGCCTGACTGGTTTTTGTATTTTTGGTGGAGACGGGGTTTTGCCGTGTTGACCCGGCTGGTCTCCAGCTCCTGGCCTCGAGTAATCTGCCCACCTCACCTCCCGAGGTGCTGGGATTGCAGACGGAGTCTCACTCACTCAATGCTCAATGTTGCCCAGGCTGGAGTGCAGTGGTGTGATCTCGGCTCGCTACAACCTCCACCTCCCAGCCACCTGCCTTGGCCTCCCAAAGTGCTAAGATTACAGCCTCTGCCCGGCCACCACCCCGTCTAGGAAGTGAGGAGCGTCTCTGCCTGGCCGCCCATCCTCTGGGATGTGAGGAGCCTCTCTGCCCCTGGGGGCCCCATCTGGGAGGTGAGGAGCGCCTCTGCCCAGCCGCCCATTGTCTGGGAGGTGAGGAGCGCTTCTGCTCCGCCGCCCTGTCTGGGAGGTGAGGAGCGCCTCTGCCCGGCCGCCCTGTCTGGGAGGTGAGGAGCGTCTCTGCCCGGCCGCCCTGTCTGGGAGGTGAGGAGCACCTCTGCCTGGCTGCCACCCCGTCTGGGAGGAAGTGAGGAGCGCCTCTGCCCGGCCACCCCGTGTGGGAGGTGAGGAGTGTCTCTGCCCGGCCGCCCTGTCTGGGAGGTGAGGAGTGCCTCTGCCTGCCTGGCCGCCCATAGTCTGGGATGTGAGGAGCGCCTCTGCCTGGCCACCCCATCTGGGATGTGAGGAGCGCCTCTGCCTGGCTGCCCCGTCTGGGAGGTGTACCCAGCAGCTTCCAAGAGACAGCGACCATCGAGAACGGGCCATGATGACGATGGCAGTTTTGTTGAAAAGAAAAGGGGGAAATGTGGGGAAAAGAAAGAGAGATCAGATTGTTACTGTGTCTGTGTAGAAAGAAGTAGGCATAGGAGACTCCATTTTGTTCTGTACTAGGAGAAATTCTTCTGCCTTGGGATGCTGTTGATCTATGGCCTTGCCCCCAGCCCCGTGCTCTCTGAAACATGTGCTGTGTCAACTCAGGGTTAAATGGATTAAGGGCGGTGCAAGATGTGCTTTGTTAAACAGATGCTTGAAGGCAGCATGCTCTTTAAGAGACATCACCACTCCCTAATCTCAAGTACCCAGGGACACAAACACTTCGGAAGGCCGCAGGGACCTCTGCCTAGGAAAACCAGAGACCTTTGTTCATGTGTTTATCTCCTGACCTTCTCTCCACTATTATCCTATGACCCTGCCGTATCCCCCTCTCCGAGAAACACCCAAGAATGATCAATAAATACTTCATAAAAAAAAAAAGATACCATCTTACACCAGTCAGAATGGCTAGAATTCAAAGGACAAAAAATAACTGACATTGGTGAGGATGCAGAGAAAAGGGAATGCTTATACACTGTTGGTGGGAATGTAAATTAATACAACCTCTATGAAAAGCAGTATGGAGATGATGGATATGTTAATTAGCTCCATTACAGTGATTATTTCACAATGTATACATATATCAAAATATCAGTTTTCATCTTAAATATATACAATTTTTATTCATCAATTATACCTCATAAAAGCTGGGGGGAAGGATGTATTGGTGTACTTAATGAAATATTGAAAAGACATTTATTCTTCCTATTTAAGGATGAGAATATACAAGGAGGCTGCATGCCTTCAGATGACTCCTCAGTGCCATCACTGTGCCTAGGTATCTGCGTTTATATCTCAGACCCATAGGAATGACCTCACAAAAACACTGAATCTCATTTGAAAAGAATTACAAGTGTTTGGGGTGGGGATAAGTGTCAGAAGGGAGAGGAAATAAGGCAGGCAATCACAGACTCCCTTCTGATCCAGTGATACCATACTGTATGTGATACAAGTGGTTTGGGAATAGAATTCAGTGGACATTTCAGAAGGGTCAGGCTTCTCTACTTAACTCTGACTTATTACATTAGCCCTAGAACTCAAGTGGTGGAACAATCAATAGTTTAAATTAAGTATCCTTTCCCTTTACACAGAAAGTATCCATCAAACTCCAAAGGAAAGGAAAATGGTGGAAAGGCTAAATTAGCATGACTAGCAATAGTGGGAGTTCTCTTGCTGCCACCATTCTTAAGCCTTGGCCTCACCTCTGTTCCCACTCAGATTGGTCCCTAAAGAGTACATGAAAAGAGAAATGAGAAGTGGACTTGGGCAGAAAAATGAGCATAGCTAAATGAGCTAAATGGTAAGCATCATGTTTTCATTCCCCCAAACATGTCCTCTCTCTTTCTTATCATCATAAGGTTAATTGGGACGCAGAAAAATGGCAAGTCCCTTGAGAACTTCCCTGCAAAATATGGTGCAACCACTATGAACAAGAAATGGAAGAATGAATTGTACAGGTATAAGAGGTAAGAGATCCTTTCCTGAGTTCCCCTTAGCCTCAGAATGACAGGGGAAGGCAGTGACTCTACTAGTAGGGCAAGAATGTTAGCTTACAGGCCGGGCGCAGTGGCTCATACCTGTAATCCCAGCACTTTGGGAGGCCGAGGAGGGCAGATCACGAGGTCAGGAGTTCAAGATCAGCCTGGCGTGTATGGTGAAACCCCGTCTCTACTAAGAATACAAAAATTAGCCGGGCATGGTAACGCACACCTGTAGTCCCAGCTACTCAGGAAGCTGAGACAGAAGAATCGCTTGAACCCGGGAGGCGGAGGTTGCAGTGAGCCAAGATTGTGCCACTGCACTCCAGCCTAGGTGACACAGGGAGATTCCATCTCAAAAAAAAAAAGAACGTCAGCTTACAAGAGAGTTAGCAGCCCACTGTAGTATACTATAAGAGACATATTGCAGCTGTAAGATTAATGATAACCATAAGGCCCACTCAAACTTCTCACAGGACCTACACTATATATCACGATGCAACTTGTCCTAGTAATACTCTGGCCAGAGTTGGAAATCCCCAGGCCACCTTGCATCATACTGCTAAGTGTAGGCCCTGTGTGATATTTGAGTGGGCCTTATGGTTATTGTTAATCTTGTAGCCACAGTATGTCTCTAATAGTATACTACACCCACAAAGGGTCTTATGACCAGAACAAAAGGAAATTGACTTAGCAAATATGCCTTGGACAGCCTTGCCAGCAACTGGATGAGGTTCATCTACGCCATGCTATGTTACCAGGAGAGAGAGGGCCACACCTGAGGACCAGAGGAGATGAGTCACATGTGGAGCAGGAAATCAGCATAGAACCAAGGCAGGCCACCAGTGAGTAGATGCCTGTGGTCACCAACACCACAGTTACTCTAGGGTCAGCATAACATCAACCCCCGATAAGAGACAAGAAGGGGGAAATCTTAATGTATGGTTATGAAACCTTAAATGACTGAGAAATCACAGAATTTTTCACTGAGTTCATACTTAACATGACTGAATTAAATTTTTGCTTCAGACATAAACAGAAGCTTGAAAGATAAATTAATACAGTTTGAGGATTCCTAATCCAAAATTCTCCAAAATTCAAAACTTTTTGAGCACCAACATGAAGCTCAAAGGAAATGCTCATTGGAGCATCTGAATCTTAGAATTTAAGATTAGGGATGCTCAACTGGCAAGTGTGATGAAAATATTCCAAAATCTGAAAAACTGTGAAATCCAAAACATTTCCACTCCCAAGCATTTTGGATGAGAGATACTCAACCTGTACCAGGTGTTTAAAATAAAATTATATTTTGCATACCTGAGTCTGTGGGCTAAAAAATTACAATACACCACTGATCAAGAAAATGCAAGTTAGACCAGGCACGACGGCTCACGCCTGTAATCCCAGCACTCTGGGAGGCTGAGGAGGGTGGATCACCTTAGGTCAGGAGTTCGAGACCAGGCTGGACAAAATGGTGAAACACTGTCTTTACTAAAAATACGAAAAACTAGCCAGGCATGGTGGCAGGCACCTGTAATCCCAGCTACTTGGAGGTTGAGCCATGACAATCACTTGAACCTGGGAAGTGGAGGTTGCAATAAGCTGAGATCATGCCATTGCACTCCAGCCTGGGTGACAAGAGCAAAACTCCATCTCAAAAACAAAAAAAAAGAAAAAAGAAAATGCAAGTTTGTGTTGACATTACCTTTACTCCCTGAGACATCTGTGTCTTTGGACTGGAGACAAAAATGATGAACTACCTAGTGTCTTTACAGATTTTCAGACAGAGTTCGAATTTTACCGTTTTGTTGCTTGACTTCCACAATAATCAAGCTATAGATTATGAATTTTAAAAGTGTTATAATGCAGTCCTGCAAAGATAATGGCCTGGTCACACACAGAAACCATCGAGGTGCTAAGGCAGCTGACTAAGCCTGTCTTGTATAATAGAATTCACCAGATATTGTGGGGAGAAGATGGAGAAGGCCTTGCTCTTACAGTTAGCTGAGCTCATTACCCATCACTGATTCCTGATCTGAGGGTGAAGCAGGTCCTGGCATGGCCTTATAGAGAGAGGACAACTGGAACCCATGCCAGGTCTCTCTGGACACCTTGTGTGAGACATCCTTTGGCTGTGACATTTCTCCTTACTTGAAGTTACTGCTGTGTTGTGTCCTTTTCCTGAAGTAACCATAGGTTGGTAAGCATCATTATTTGGGGTCCTGTGAGGGACCAGAAGTGTTTTTGGACTTTGCAATTAAAGAAAAATTAAGTGTTTTGGATTTAGCCATTACACTCTGCCTAACTGCTGCCATTAGTTCAGCCAGCCAGCATCATATGTGGGATTAGAAATTTGTCTCCCCAACTCATTTTTAGCTAAAACTATAACTAAGGCATTATTTAGATAGAAAAGGGGTGGTTCTGATAAACAGGATGAAAATGAATCATTGATGCCACGTGGTTGGTTGCCTACTTGCCCTTAGTTTGAAGTAGCACATGATTTGAAATCACTTGCTGATAATAAACCTCCCCAGTGAGATCTGAAAATTATAAAACTGAAACCTCAGGAGCTAGTAAAATGGATTGGCAGGAAATTTCAATCTGGTGGCAGGTCCACTAAAATTCAGTTCCATGGTTGCTGCATTAGCAAAGATAAAAGGAAGCCCAAAGATCTCCTTTAGTTGAGCTTCACCCTCTCTGGCCAGGAGACGGCGCTCCAACCAAAGGAACCTGGGCAACCATAACCTGACACCAGTCTGTACCTATGAGACTAATTACTACTAAAAAGATATTTAGGTAAGTTGAAATGTATTTCTAATATGTAGGCAATTTTAATTTTGATGTAGTTGTTTAATTTTTCTGTAATTAATGGGCCATTGAAAACTACATTCTTGTTAATTGTTTGGAATTTTCTTACTGGCCTTACATGGCAAGTTTTGGTTATTCCTCAGCCATTATATATATATATGCCACCTTTTTATGGCAAAAATTACTTTTTGGTTGTAAAGATGTTTATTCTGTGTTCTTTGCTAATAAAAAGTTGTTATTGGCCGGACGCAGTGGCTCACACCTGTAATACCAGCACTTTGGGAGGCCAAGGGGAGCAGATCACGAGGTCATGAGATCGAGACCAACCTGGCCAACATGGTGAAACCTCATCTCTACTAAAATACAAAAAAAAAAAAAAAATAGCTGGGCATGGTGGCTCGTGCCTGTAGTCCCAGCTACTCAGGAGGCTAAGGCAGAAGACTCACCTGAACCTGGAGGCAGAGGTTGCAGTGAGCCGAGATCATGCCACTGCACTCCAGCCTGGTGACAGAGCGAGACTCTGTCTCAAAAAAAAAAAAAAGACATTTCAAATGGGGCAAGCTGACTGATAATGGAGGGAGGGCAAAAGGAAACATGAAAGTAAGGGATTGTTGAGTGAAATAATTGAGACATTTTGTAGTGTTAAAAGCAGCTTCCCTTTGAGCCCTTGTTGAAATGGCTCCTGAGGGTTTTAGATCAAGGTGCAGTGTTCCTGTCCTTGAACACTCCTGAGTAGGGAAGAATGTTTGCCAGCTCCTAAGGGAATATTTGGGCTTACGCTGGATCTTCAGTTGTCCGCTACCTTTGCAGGGACAGTTCATGGGGCAGCTGCTAGCTCACTAGACTGGATCAAGGGAAGGAAATGTCATACATACCCAGATATGTCTGAGCTCCTGGTTCTGATGTGTTTCACATACACATTGGTGGTTTCTAATCAAGAGAGTGAGCACATGCTAGTATGACCCTGTAGGGGGAAGAATATTGGAGCTCCCTCCAGGGCTCTCTCCAGGACTCCTTGCTGGGAGGCAGCCTTTGGCTGTGATGCATATCCTTACTTTAATGCTGTTGCTACATTTGTATCATTTTTCCTGCAAATCATAGATTTGTAAGCAATGTCATTTTGGGTCCCTGGAGTCTTCTTTATCAATGGAGTCCTGTCTAACTGTTATCATTATACAAAAAAACCTCTTACCCTCAGGAAGTCTGCAGTTTAGTGGGAGCTGAATAGCAAGTGTGGGGTCAACAAGGAGGACCAGAAGGTTGGCAGGGAGGGTTTCTCATGAGCCAAGGGGAGAAATGGTAGGTTGGTCATTCAGACTGCAATGAAGTCTAAATGAGCTAGGGTTATTTTGCCCTAAGCCCATAACCAAAGAGCTTGCTGGGGGTTTTGAGAAAGGTGGATATTAGAAGATATCTGGGTTTGAGGAAATTGTTTCTGGAGGGAGAATAAATCATAAGTACTCAACGACTTGAATGAAGTCTCATAAAACTTGGAAGTGAAAATAATAGATTTTTCTATTAAATAATATAATTAGTATTTAATGGAATAGGCTAATGATATGCAAAATCAACTGAAGATGCAGCATGACTGACCATTAATATATCTAATATTATCTACATCTAACATGAACATGTCCCACCATAGTCTCTAATTACAAGTCCAAGGCTTTCCTGAGCTAAGCTGCAGATAAGCAATCGAGAGGTGGGACTGGTAAAGCCCCAGGTCCCATGGGAGTCCTGTCTGCAGCAGCAGCAGCAGCAGCAGCTGCTGCAGCATGTGCGACTCTTTCTATCCGAGGGCTGAACATGGGTGTTCCAGGAACATTAGCACTCGGGTGATGGACATACAGCTGAAAGTTTGGTATTGCCCCATGTAAATGCACCTCTCTATCTGACTCCCAAACATCTAAGGAAGAACTACAACAGAGGAAGTTTTCCCTATCTTGAGGATAGGAAAGCATAAGACTGGAGTGCAGAGGTGGGTGCCTGGAAGTGGGACTGGCAACTTATCTGCTGCTACACTATAGGCAGAGATTCCCTTCTCTCATGAGACCGTTACCACTTAAAGAACTGAAATAGCCAGTCTTTTGCCACAATGAGCAAATGAAACAATAGTACAAACAGGCAATGAGAGAGAACCATCAAGAGGAATAATCAGAACAACCCCATTAAAAAATGTTGAAGGAGATACACATGGACCAAAACAACTACCATGGAAAAAAATACATATATATGTGTGTATATATATATATATATATATATTTTTTTTTTTTTTTGAGATGAAGTTTCACTCTTGTTGCCCAGGCTGGAGTGCAATGGCATGATCTTGGCTCACTGCAACCTCCATCTCCTGGGTTCAAGTGATTCTCCTGCCTCAGCCTCCTGAGTAGCTGGGATTACAGGCACGCGCCACTATGCCCAGCTAATTTTTTGTATTTTTAGTAGAGATGAGGTTTACCTATGTTGGCCAGGCTGGTCTCAAACTCCTGACCTCAGGCGATCCACCTGCCTAGACCTCCCAAAGTGCTGGGATTACTGCGCCCGGCCCGAAAAAAAAATATATGAAGAGGAATTACAGATTCAAATACAGCACAATAAAAGACATCCTGGAACCAGGAGCTCTGATTTTATTATCTTAAAACTCAGACTTCCAGTTTCAACTCAAAAACACAGAGGGCTAGGCCAGGTACTGTGGCTCACACCTGTAATCCCAGCAAATCGGGAGGCAGAGGCAGGCGGATCACCTGAAGTCAGGAGTTTAAGATCAGCCTGGCCAACATGGTAAAACCCCATCCCTACTAAAAATACAAAAATTAGCCAGGCATGGTGGCATGCACCTGCTATCCAAGCTACTCAGGAGGCTGAGGCAGGAGAATCCCTTGAGCCCGGGAGATGGAAGTTCAGTGAGCTGAGATCGTGCCACTGAACTCCAGCCTAGGTGACAGAGCAAGACTCTGTCTCAAAAAAAAAAAAAAAAAAAAGTAGAGGGCTGGAAAGATGTCACTCCCACTCTTACTTAAAAAAAAAAAAAAAAGCTGAACAAACTGAAAATCAGCAACTTTTCTTGGATATAAGAGAACTGAGGTCACAGGGCAGATGGCCATACAGAAATCAATCTGGAGAGGCAGGTTCCTGTAAGGAGATACAGAACCTGAGCATTTGCTTACCTAGGACAGAAGCTGCTGGGTGTT